>NC_092153.1:12185871-12445871 GCF_045791955.1 Oncorhynchus clarkii lewisi | reverse complement strand
CCAATTACAGAAGAAGAATTATTGGAAAAACTATGCACTCTCCAACCCAAAAAGGCCTGTGGTGCTGATGGTATTTTAAATGAAATGATCAAATACACAGACCACAAATTCAAATTGGCTATACTCAAACTCTTCAACATTATCCTCACTGCAGGTATTTCCCCCGATATTTGGAACCAGGGATTGATCACACCAATCTATAAAAATGGAGACAAATTTGACCCAAATAATTACAGAGGAATTTGAGTTAACAGCAACTTGGGTAAAGCAGACTACATCATTTCCTTGACGAACACAACGTCCTGAGCAGAAGCCAGATTGGATTTCTAAACAATGATCGTACAACAGACCACATGTACACCCTCCACACTCTAATTGATAAACAAGTAAACCAAAAACAAAGGCAAAATCTACTCGTGTTTTGTAGATTTCAAGAAAGCATTTGATTCAATTTGGCACAAAGGTCTTTTTTATAAACTAATAGAAAGTGGTATTGGAGGGAAAACATCTGATATAATTAAATCAATGCACACTAAAAACAAATGTGTGGTTAAAATTGGCAACAAGCAAACAGACTTCTTCTCTCAGGGACAGGGAGTGAAACAGGGCTGCCCAATAAGTCCAACACTATTTAACATCTACATTAATGAATTGGAAAAAACATTAGAAGAATCGGCAGCACCTGGTATCACCCTACACAACACTGAAATCAAGTGTCTGCTGTACGCAGATGACCTGGTGCTGCGGTCTCCCACTAAAAAGGGGTTACAGCAGCACCTAGATCGTCTTCACAGGTTCTGTCAGACCTGGGCTCTGACCGTTAACCTAAAAAATATATATATAATGATATTCCAAAAAAGGTCTGGAAATAAGGATTACAAATATAAATTCTATTTGGACACAGTTCTATTAGAACACACCAAAAACTACACATATCTAGGACTAAATATCAGCAACACAGGTAGCTTTGACATGGCTGTGAATGAGCTGAGAGACAAAGCAGGAAGAGCATTCTATGCCATTAAAAGGAACATCAAAATCTAAATTCCAATTAGAATCTGGCTCAACATTTTTCAATCAGTTATAGAACCAATTGCTCTATATGGCAGTGAAGTATGGGGTCCAATCTCTAATAATGAATTTACCAAATGGGATAAACATCCAATTGAAATACTGCATGCAGAGTTTTGCAAGACTGTATTGCAAGTGAAAAGAAAAACTCCAAATAACGCATGTGGAGCAGAATTGGACGAATACCCCCTCCTCACTCCAATAAAAAAAGAGCCATCAAATTTTACAACCATCTAAAAACAAGTGACCCCAAAACATTCCATCACACAGCTCTACAATGTCAAGAGATGAAACAAAAGAAGAGTCCCCTCAGCCAGCTGGTTCTGAGGCTCAGAAAAAATCACATATTTATTGGGTGAAAAGCCAAAATGTGCAGTTTTGGCAGCCAAATATGTGTCCTCCTGCCACAACCTGAGGGACAGCCAGTGAAAAGTGCAAAGTAATGTCGATAATATTTCCCATCTTGTTATGTTTTATCTTTCATACCATGTCATGTGTCTTCTCAGTCATGAGAGAGAGACTGTCTTTTCAGTCATGTTGACACTGGTCTACTACCATTGCTTTAATGTATTGTTGTTCTCATTAATATTGTTGTTGTAGTTGTTGTTAATGGTAATCCCATGTCCACTACTACTATTATTATTGCTGTTGGTCCCACCATTTATTTATATATAAATCTATTTTATATATAAATATATATTTTCATTTTATTTATATTCTTCGAGATGTATACTTTGACAATGTAAGTTATAATGAACTTGCCATGTCAATAAAGTCAATTGAATTGAATTGACAGAGAGACAGAGAGATAAGGGTGGAGAGAGAGAAACAGAGAGAAACAGAGAGAGAGAGAGAAACAGAGAGACAGAGAGAGAGAGAGAGAGAGTGAGAGAGAGAGAGAGAGAGAGAGAGAGAGACAGAGAGACAGAGAGAGAGATAAACAGAGAGAGAGAGAGAGAGAGAGAGAGAGTGAGAGACAGAGAGCGAGATAAACAGAGAGATACAGAGACAGACAGAGAGAAAGAGAGAGAGAGAAACAGACAGAGAGAGAGAGAGACAGAGAGAGAGAGAGAGAGAGCGAGAGAGCGAGAGCGTGAGAGAGAGAGAGAGAGAGAAACAGAGAGACAGAGAGAGAGAGAGAGAGAGAGAGAGAGAGAGAGAGAGAGAGAGAGAGAGAGTGAGAGAGAGAGAGAGAGACGAGAGAGTGAGAGAGAGAGAGAGAGAGAGAGAGAGAGAGACAGAGACAGAGACAGAGACAGAGACAGAGACAGAGAGAGAGATAAACAGAGAGAGAGAGACAGAGACAGACAGAGAGAAAGAGAGAGAGAGAGAGAGAAACAGACAGAGAGAGAGAGAGAGAGAGAGACAGAGAGAGAGAGAGAGAGAGAGAGAGAGAGAGAGAGAGAGAGAGAGAGAGAGAGAGAGAGAGAGAGAGACAGACATATACAAGAAAACACAGTCCCAAACACAGACCTTCTGTCTGAGGACGAACTAGGTTCACCTAGCCACATAACAATACACACAGGCACAAATGACCTGAGAGCACAGCAGGAAAGGGTGGCCACAGCACTGAAGGGAGTGATTGAAAAAGCTTCTTCTACTTTCCCCAATGCACAAGTGGTTATCTCCACCCTGCTACCATGAAAAGACTTCCACCCTGCCACAATACGCAAGTATTTCCCGTGACTGTGCCTCAAAACCAAATGTGTTCCTGGCCCACCACTCCACCCTGGACTTGAACAGCCTCTATGACCAGGTCCACCTCTACAATGCAGCAGTGCCCACCTTTGCCCGGACTCCAAAGGACATCGCTCTCAAACGTATCCCCAACACTTCACACAGGAGCAACAGATCAATAGACACCCCACCCAGACCAGCGAGACACTCTCCCAGACCTGCGGGACCACCCCCTGAACCTACACATAGAGGACCCACGGCAAGAGGACTTACATCCAGACCACAGCACCCCCAGCCACATCCACACCCCCACCCCAACCAATAAACAACCCCCCACATCAACCATGCCCACACCCCATTTAGGCCCCCTCAGATCAGACCTATGCCCCTCCTGCCCACCCCATGCACCCCACCCTCGCAAAGAGGGCCTCAACATGGAAGTCACACATATGCCCAGGTAGCGAGCGGGCAAACAGGCCCAACCCCCACTCTTACACTAGCCCTGCCCAGCAGGCTCTGCTCACACTTACTGGCCTGAGGCCAAACCACACGACCAACAACATTGGACACTTTATGGAACACAAATCCTTCACTATATCATCCTGGAATATCCAAGGCCTGAGGTCATCTGCCTTTGGCCTAAAGAGCAGGAACCCGGATTTCACCAAATAAATCGGTAGTACAGACATTGTCATCCTGCAAGAAATCCTCTGTGTACAATGTAGAACACCAAATAATGCATGCAGAGCAGAATTAGGCCGAATCCCACTAATTATCAAAATCCAGAAAAGAGCCATTAAATTCTAAAACCATCTAAAAGGAAACGATTCCCAAACCTTCCATAACAAAGCCATCACCTACAGAGAGATGAACCTGGAGAAGAGTCTCCTAAGCAAGCTGGTCCTGGGGCTCTGTTCACAAACATAAACACACCCCATAGAGCCCTAGGACAGCAACACAATTAGACCCAATCAAATCTTGAGAAAACAAAAAGATAATTACTTGACACATTGGAAAGAATTAACAAAAAAACAGAGCAAACTAGAATGCTATTTGGCCCTAAACAGAGAGTACACAGTGGCAGAAAACCTGACCACTGTGACTGACCCAAACTTAAGGAAAGCTTTGACTATGTATAGACTCAGTGAGCATAGCCTTGCCATTGAGAAAGGCCGCCGTAGGCAGACCTGGCTCTCAAGAGAAGACAGGCTATGTGCACACTGCCCACAAAATGAGGTGGAAACTGAGCTGCACTTCCTAACCTCCTGTCCAATGTATGACCATATTAGAGACACATACATGTATTTCCCTCAGATTACACAGATCCACAAACAATTCGAAAACAAACCCGATTTTGATAAACTCCCATATCTACTGGGTGAAATTACCACAGTGTGCCATCAAAGCAGCAAGATTTGTGACCTGTTGCCACAAGAAAAGGGCAACCAATGAAGAACAAACACCATTGTAAATACAACCCATATTTATGCTTATTTATTTTCCCTTGTGTACCCTTAACCATTTGTACACCGTTACAACACTGTATATATACATGTACGTAATATGACCTTTGTAATGTCTTTATTGTTTTGAAACTTCTGTATGTGTAATGTTTACTGTTCATTTTTATTGTTTATTTCACTTTTGTATATTATCTACCTTACTTGCTTTGACAATGTTAACACATGTTTCCCATGCCAATAAATTCCCTTGAATTGAATTGAATTGAGAGAGAGAGAGAAGAAAAGAAGAAAGAAAAGAGAGAGAGTGGCGGATAGATTCTTTCAAGTAGATCCATGAGAATTCTAGTGCGATGCTGCGAGGGGATGGGCCTGGTCAGGGTAAAATGGATGTGATTGTTAGTGAGAGTAGACCCTGGTCATCCAGCCAGCAGCAGAACAGAGGAGGCCAGTGTGAGGGCTCTTTCAGCGGGAAGGATAGACAGTGGGAGAGAGAGGCTCTAGCTGCATGTGACTAAACAGTAGGTCTCGGCCGTGTAGGTGGACAATTACCATTGATCCCGGCCAAGTTAGTTGTGATAGATGAGGGTGGAACGTGCTTGACTCTAGTTTCTTCAATACACAGCAATTTGAATACTGATAAACAGTATCAAAGGGTAATCTCATAGTTGTCTTTAGTTGTCTTAAAAGGCCAGAAGTCACTTGATGGAGTTGGGTTGACTCAATTCATTTCAAGGCTAAACACATTTGATATACAGCTGTATTGTGTAACTCCTGACGAGGGATGTTTGGGCTGATCTGAGAACAGGGGTCAGAGGTGATCTACGACTGGACGGTCCCACTCCTGCTGGAATGCCGCACACACAAGCATGCACATTCACACACTTGCACGAGCGCACGCACACAGATGTCCAGGCCAGAGGCTCAAACAATGGGGCTTGCAATGCAGACCCAACTGCAAACCCATCATGTATATCCAGTACATTTACACACTCACTGAGTGAGTACAGTATGTGGAGATAAGCAGAGGCATACGTAGACTCGCGCACAACTACAAACACACACCCGTGCATAGAAATTCACACACGATCTGCATTGATAGATAGCCTACAAGCGCACTACATTGCCCACTGTGTCTGGTATGCTTTGTAGACTACTGTATATTGACATGCACTGTCCACACTCCAGCAGACAAATCAATTAATGCTTTACAGTCAGATTTGAGCTACACCTCAATTGCTGGAAAATGATTATTTCTTAACACAAATGATGACAAATGTGGGTTTTCAATAGTGGCTTCTTTCCCCGACAGAGTTGGCCGCCTCACTTCAGGTCCTTTGAAAACTGTGCAGTATTTTGTTTTTATATGTATTATTTCTTACATTGTTAGCCCAGAAAACCTCAAGTGTTATTACATACAGCCGGGAAGGACTTTTGGATATAAAAGCGACGTCAACTTATCATCATTACGACCAGGAATACAACTTTCCCGAAGCGGATCCTTTGTTCGGACCTCCACCCTGGACATGGGATCTTATCCCAGAGGCCGACCCAAAACAACGTGGTCGCCGCAGGAGAGGCAGATGGAGCAGCCTACTGGTGAGACTGAGAAGGCGAGCACACCATCCACCGCTTCCGAGCATATTACTCACCAATGTCCAATCTCTACATAACAAGGTGGATGAAATGAGGGCACGAGTTGGCTTCCAGAGATACATCAGAGATTGTAACATGGAAACATGGCTCACTCGGGATATGTTGTCAGAGTCGGTACAGCCACCCAGTTTGTTCATGTGTCGTGCCGAAAGAAACAAACATCTCTCTGGTAAAAAGAAGGGCAGGGGATGTATGCCTTATGATTAACGACTCATGGTGTAATCACAACAACATACAGGAACTCAAGTCCTTTTGTTCACCTGACCTAGAATTCATTACAATCAAATGCCGACCACATTATCTTCCAAGAGAATTCTCTTAGATTATAGTCACAGCCGTGTATTTCCCACAAGCAAATATCTCGTTGTCCCTGAAAGAACTTCACTGGACTCTATGTAAACTGGAAACCATACATCCTGAGGCTGCATTTATTGTTGCTGGGGATTTTAACAAAGCTAACCTGAAAACAACACTTCCTAAATTCTATCAGCATATTGAATGCGTGACGCGATCTCGTAGCATTCTGGATCATTGCTACTCTAACTTCCGCAACGCATACAAAGCCCTCCCCCGCCCTGCCTTCGGCAAATCTGACCACGACTCCATTTTGTTGCTCCCAGCCTATAGACAGGAACTAAAACAGGAAACGCCCGTGCTCAGGTCTAAACAACGGTGGTCTGACCAATC
Source organism: Oncorhynchus clarkii lewisi (assembly GCF_045791955.1). Taxonomy (NCBI): domain Eukaryota; kingdom Metazoa; phylum Chordata; class Actinopteri; order Salmoniformes; family Salmonidae; genus Oncorhynchus; species Oncorhynchus clarkii. Next base: position 12,439,320 of record NC_092153.1, on the reverse strand, counting down.
GGATTCCACACTTTAAGACTGCTTCAATCATGTGGACTGGGATATGTTCCAGATAGCCTCAGATAATAACATTGATGTATACGCTGACTCTGTGAGCAAGTTAATTAGCAAGTGCATTGGAGATGTCGTACCCACTGTGAGTAAAACATTTAAATGTGTTAACACTCTCAAAGCTGCCGGCCCAGATGGCATCCCTAGCCGCGTCCTCAGAGCATGCGCAGACCAGCTGGCTGGTGTGTTTACGGACATATTCAATCAATCCCTATCCCAGTCTGTTGTCCTCACATGCTTCAAGATGGCCACCATTGTTCCTGTTCCCAAGAAAGAAAGGTAACTGAACTAAATGACTATCGCCCCATTGCACTCACTTCTGTCATCATGAAGTGCTTTGAGAGACTAGTCAAGGATCATATCACCTCCACCCTACCTGATACCCTAGACCTCCTCCAATTTGTTTACCGCCCAAATAGGTCCACAGACGATCACACTGCACACTGCCCTATCACATCTGGATAAGAGGAATACCTATGTAAGTATGCTGTTCATTGACTACAGCTCAGCATTTAACACCTTAGTAGCCTCGAAACTCGTCACTAAGCTCGAGACCCTGGGTCTAGACCCCGCCCTGTGCAACTGGGTCCTCGATTTTTTTGATGGGCCGCCCCCAGGTGGTGAAGGTAGGAAACAACATCTCTACCCCGCTGACCCTCTACACTGGGGCCCCACAAGGGTGCGTTCTCAGTCCTCTCCTGTACACCCTGTTCACCCATGACTGCGTGGCCATGCACGCTTCCAACTCAATCATCAAGTTTGCAGACGACACTACAGTGGTAGGCCTCATTACCAACAACAACGAGACGGCCTACAGGGAGCAGGTGAGGGCCCTCGGAGTGTGGTGTCAGGAAAATAACCTCTCACTCAATGTCAACAAAACAAAGGAGATGATCGTGGACTTTAGGAAACAGCAGATGGAGCACATCGACGGGACAGTAGTGGAGAAGATCGAAAGTTTTAAGTTCCTCGGCGTACACATTACGGACAAGCTGAAATGGTCCACCCACACAGACAGCGTGGTGAAGAAGGCGCAACAGCGCCTCTTCAACCTCAGGAGGTTGAAGAAATTTGGCTTGTCACCTAAAACACTCACAAACTTTTACAGATGCACAGTCGAGAGCATCCTGTTGGGCTGTATCACAGCCTGGTACGGCAACTGCACTGCCCTCAACCGCAAGGCTCTCCAGAGGGTAGTGTGGTCTGCACAACACATCACCGGGGGCAAACTACCTGCCCTCCAGGACACCTACACCACCCGATGTCACAGGAAGGCCATAAAGATCATCAAGGACAACAACCACCCGAGCCACTGCCTGTTCACCCCGCTATCATCCAGAAGGCGAGGTCAGTACAGGTGCATCAAAGCTGGGACCGAGAGACTGAAAAACAGCTTCTATCTCAAGGCCATCAGACTGTTAAACAGCCACCACTAACATTGAGTGGCTGCTGCCAACACACTGACTCAACTCCAGCCACTTTAATAATGGGAATTGATGGGAAATTATGTAAAATATATCACTAGCCACTTTAAACAATGCTACCTTATATAATGTTACTTACCCTACATTATTCATCTCATATGCATATGTATATACAGTGCCTTGCAAAAGTATTCGGCCCCCTTGAACTTTGCGACCTTTTGCCACATTTCAGGCTTCAAACATAAAGATATAAAACTGTATTTTTTTTATGAAGAATCAACAACAAGTGGGACACAATCATGAAGTGGAACGACATTTATTGGATATTTCAAACCTTTTTAACAAATCAAAAACTGAAAAATTGGGCGTGCAAAATGATTCAGCCCCTTTACTTTCAGTGCTTCAAACTCTCTCCAGAAGTTCAGTGAGGATCTCTGAATGATCCAATGTTGACCTAAATGACTAATGATGATAAATACAATCCACCTGTGTGTAATCAAGTCTCCGTATAAATGCACCTGCACTGTGATAGTCTCAGAGGTCCGTTAAAAGCGCAGAGAGCATCATGAAGCACAAGGAACACACCAGGCAGGTCCGAGATACTGTTGTGAAGAAGTTTAAAGCCGGATTTGGATACAAAAAGATTTCCCAAGCTTTAAACATCCCAAGGAGCACTGGGCAAGCAATAATATTGAAATGGAAAGAGTATCAGATCACTGCAAATCTACCAAGACCTGGCCGTCCCTCTAAACTTTCAGTTCATACAAGGAGAAGACTGATCAGAGATGCAGCCAAGAGGCCCATGATCACTCTGGATGAACTGCAGAGATCTACAGCTGAGGTGGGAGACTCTGTCCATAGGACAACAATCAGTCGTATATTGCACAAATCTGGCCTTTATGGAAGAGTGGCAAGAAGAAAGCCATTTCTTAAAGATATCCATAAAAAGTGTTGTTTAAAGTTTGCCACAAGCCACCTGGGAGACACACCAAACATGTGGAAGAAGGTGCTCTGGTCAGATGAAACCAAAATTGAACTTTTTGGCAACAATGCAAAACGTTATGTTTGGCGTAAAAGCAACACAGCTGAACACACCATCCCCACTGTCAAACATGGTGGTGGCAGCATCATGGTTTGGGTCTGCTTTTCTTCAGCAGGGACAGGGAAGATGGTTAAAATTGATGGGAAGATGGATGGAGCCAAATACAGGACCATTCTGGAAGAAAACCTGATGGAGTCTGCAAAAGACCTGAGACTGGGACGGAGATTTGTCTTCCAACAAGACAATGATCCAAAACATAAAGCAAAATCTACAATGGAATGGTTCAAAAATAAACATTATCCAGGTGTTAGAATGGCCAAGTCAAAGTCCAGACCTGAATCCAATCGAGAATCTGTGGAAAGAACTGAAAACTGCTGTTCACAAATGCTCTCCATCCAACCTCACTGAGCTCGAGCTGTTTCGCAAGGAGGAATGGGAAAAAATGTCAGTCTCTCGATGTGCAAAACTGATAGAGACATACCCCAAGCGACTTACAGCTGTAATTGCAGCAAAAGGTGGCGCTACAAAGTATTAACTTAAGGGGGCTGAATAATTTTGCACGCCCAATTTTTAAGTTTTTGATTTGTTAAAAAAGTTTGAAATATCCAATAAATGTCGTTCCACTTCATGATTGTGTCCCACTTGTTGTTGATTCTTCACAAAAAAATACAGTTTTATATCTTTATGTTTGAAACCTGAAATGTGGCAAAAGGTCGCAAAGTTCAAGGGGGCCGAATACTTTCGCAAGGCACTGTACTGTACTCTATACTCATCTACTGCATCTTTATGTAATACATGTATCACTAGCCACTTTAACTATGCCACTTTGTTTACATACTCATCTCATATGTATATACTGCACTCAATACCATCTACTGTATCTTGCCTATGCCGCTCTGTACCATCACTCATTCATATATCTTTATGTACATATTCTTTATCCCCTTACACTTGTGTCTATAAGGTAGTAGTTTTGGAATTGTTAGCTAGATTACTTGTTGGTTATTACTGCATTGTCGGAACTAGAAGCACAAGCATTTCGCTACACTCGCATTAACATCTGCTAACCATGTGTATGTGACAAATAAAATTTGATTTGATTTGATTTATCCATGTGTATGTGACCAATAACATTTGATTTGATTTGACATGAACTGGGAAGTGAAAGAATATTCTCAGTAGACATACACTTACAGTAATTTAACCTTATTGAGGAGAGGAGATTTATACTATTGAGATGCACCACTGTCCCATAAGAATGGGGTACATTGAAGTTGACATTTAAAATGGTTAAGGGTTAAGGTTACGGTTAGGTCGGGTTATGGTTAGGGTAAGGGTAAAGGCAAGGGTAGGGGTTAAGGTTCCAGAGTGGCGCAGCGGTCTAAGGCACTGCATTTCAGTGCTAGAGGCGTCATAACAGACTCTGGTTTGATTCCAGGCTGTATCACAACCGGCTGTGATTGGGAGTTCCATAGGGAGGCGCACATTTGGCCCAGCGTCGTCCGGGGATAGGGTTTGGCTAGGGGTAGACCGTCATTGTGAATAAGAATTTATTCTTAACTGACTTGCCTAGTTAAATAAAGGTTAAATAAAAATACAAAATAAAAAGGGTTTTGTTTAGAGTGTGGACCTCCCAAGGATCCCAGATTGCATTCAACATAAGAATGGTTATCATTGTCTACCGCCACCTGTTGGGAGGAAACTAGAAATACAATCATACACTTGAAAACTATCTTTAATTATTTTTAATCGGACTGGAGAGATTAGATGTTTATAAAAAAAATGCTTGTAAAATCAAGCAAACTGCAATCTATTCGTATATGTTTTTTTATACGGCAATCGTTAAAGTTTTATAAAGTTTTTGCGCATCTTTCCTACGTCATCCGCTGGGAAAGCGGAAACGGATATAACTATTTGGCACATTGTTTGCAAATCTGCTGTGAGCAACAACGTTAATTAATTAACTTATTTACTTCCTAAAATGGCTCTTGAATCAAGAATCACACAAGAAGAGATACGAAAAATCCCTGAAAAGCCTATCGACCGAGAAAAGGTAAGCTATAAGCACTTTATATTCGCTTGGTTTGTGAGACAGCAATTCGCTAACGTAGTTAGCATTAACGAGCCTGCTGTGCTAGCAAATGCAGCTGCACTGCTTGAACTGTGCAAGTGACTCCCACTTCAAACTAAACTAATTGGTTGTAGTTCTGTAATCGGCTATAAGGGCATTTCATATTTTTTCCCGCTACCACAATTTCTAGGAGACTAGCCACGTTCCTGTCTAACCAGTTAACTAACTGTTTGTGTGTCTATAGACTTGTCCTCTTCTGCTGCGGGTATTTACGACCAACGGTGGCAGGCATCACAGAGGGGACGAATTCGCACGAGGACAAGTCCCTTCAAGTGAGCTGCAAATCTACACATGGTAAGAATATATAAATGGATGGCTGCACCTAGCGTCACGTAAGCCTAGGTGCAGGACCGGCAGGTAGCCTAGTGGTTAGAGCGTTGGGCAAGGAACTAGATTGAATCTTACCTAGTTAAATAAAGATTTTAAAAATGTGATAGCCAGTGCTTGAATTGGACTGAAATAGGTTCCGGTGTTGTTTCTGAAAATCTTCCCTCTGCCAGAATCCCCACCTTCTAATTTCATACATTTTGTGGCTAAAGTTAAATACTTTCTATAGAACAAACTTCACGTCAGGCAAACAAAAGTAATAATTAATGTGTGTTATATTAAACAAAGAGGCAGGAGTAAAATGTTGGCAAGCAATAAACATTTCAGAACAACTATGTCTGAATTATTATCCTTACACTTTCAAACATACTAGTCGAATAAGACATGGAAAGATGACGAATTTTGGCAAAGAGATTTATTTATAGACAAAAGCAGTAGAGGATTTAGGTACAGGTGACATGGGCAGCTGCCGGGAACGGGGCCCGGGGGCAGGCGCTGAGAGGGGGGTTCGCCTAGGGCGCCATACAAGCTATAACCGCCACATACACTTGAAACAAATAGCCAAACTGCAGACAAATGCTTTCTTCTACTAAGATCAGTGAAATGTAGGCTAAGCTGACAACTGAGTGAAGAGCAGAAATATGAAATAGCAACCAAGTCGCAGAAATGAAGAACGTGAAGGGGAGGGGGTTCTGGCAAGGGGGGATTTTCGTCACTCATTTTGGGTGTCGTTACTGTTTATATTTAGGCGCAGTAGCGCCACAATACTTTTGAGCTAATATTCTATAAGATGTGCACGAGCTCAAGGAGAAGAAAATGTGGTACTTGCACTCTGCTCTGCCCAAGTCGAGCACTGGTGATAGTGTTGTGTGTGTGTGTTATACAGGGTACCATGGCTACATAGTTTTGATTACTGTTGTGACATGATGTTGTGTCCTTCTCCTGAAGGATGGATGCCTCGCTAAAGGAGCTGACCAGCCTAGTGAAGGAGGTGTACCCTGATGCTCGGAAGAAAGGAACACACTTTGGTTTCGCCATCGTTTATCCTGAGCCCAAAAGAAATGGCTACAGGTTAGTATACTACTCTACGGCCCTAGCTTAAAGGTAGAGTCAGCGGTATGATGTACAGGCACAAAGTAAACCACATTGTGGGTCAATTTCAGTAACGACTAAGAACTTTGAAGCGTAAGTCTCAACTTCTCTGCTGTTTTGGTCTCGTGGCTATCACGCTATAACAGCGTGAGGCAAACCCATTCACATCTGCAGATACTGTGTGTGACTGTGTGAGAGCGAAGTCTTGCATCTTGCTCATCTCAATATCTGCGGTGCTGCTCGTGGCAATGTCATATCGTTGGGGTCTACCTTCAGGGCAACTGGGCTGTTGTAGATTGAAGTCACGCTATGCTCTATAATCTTGGACACAGGGTGCGCATGGATTTGTTCCAGCCCAGTACAAACACACCAGGGTTTCTGTTAGGAAAATGTGGCGGTGGACAACGTGACCGGGAAGATTTGAGAATGTGTCCATATGGCAGAGGCTGGTGATCTCGTGTTAGTAGACTTTTAAATTCAATGACATTTTAATTGACATTTTTATGATTAACCACTTCACAATGATTTTGAGAAACAAAACCGTTATTGAAATGAAACTGGTCCAAGAACATGAGTATCTGGAAATATAACTAGCAGGCAGAACGATAGAAATGGTAGGATAAATTGTAAGTTCCCCCAAACTTGATACTCACGTGCTGCCTTTGAAGTCTATATAAAATAATTGCCTCCACGTTTCCATGGTCGGATTTTGCCTATACGCTACTTTGAAGCAAGGTAAGACATGTCTCATAATATTAAATAAAATATTAATGTTTCAAACAATTAAGTATTTAAAAAACAGAATGCGTAGTGCCTCCAGCTCACATTGTAAAGTGGTGGGTGATGTGCTGATAGCCTGTTGACCTGCACTTGAATGGTGAATGGGAGGCACACTTCAATTACCAGTTGAAAAATAAAAATACGAGCTATTTAAAAAAAAAAAAATCCTATACCAAAACTGTTAACATGCGATTGCATTTAGAAATTGTTGTGCATTGATTCAGCTGATAAATCACATGTTTTACTCTAGCAGTAACCAGTAGAGGAGCTGCAGGAGAAATCCTGCTTAAAATAGGCTGTGTATGCATGTGTGATAGTTGTATTGGATAAATAAGATACACGATGAGTAACAAACAGGACAATTTGAATTTGACTAAATTATTCAAATGAACCTATAGACCGATAAGCATGGCAGTTAAATGTATTTCCATCAATGATTAAAAAGCAATATTTTGCAACTGGATTTTTTTATATTTTGGTTGGCAACATTTTTATTCATTGGCTTAGTTTTTTTTTATGGCTAAAGCTGGCATTAGCTGGCTACTGGAACCCTGTACTGACTGAATTAAAGTGAGACTCAGCAACATGTTGTCACGAGCAGCAGGATGAACCGCAGGGTTCAGATGAGTGCAATGCAAGACGTTGCACTGGCAAAAAAATATCTGCGTAGGTGCACTACACGCTGCTGCATTAGACTTATTCTAAAATGGATTCAATAGTTTTTTTTGCCTCATTCTACACATCCCATAATGATAAAGCAAAACAGGTTTTATTTGTAAAAAAAAAAAAAAAAGTTATATATATATATATATATACACACACTTTCCATAAGTATTCAGATCCTTTACTCAGTACTTTGTTGAAGCACGTTTGGCAGTAACTACAGCATCAAGTCTTCTTGGGTATGACGCTACAAGCTTGGCACAACTGTATTTGAGGAGTTTCTCCCATTCTTCTCTGCAGATCCTCAAGCTCTGTCGGTTTGGGGGGGGGGGGGGGGGGGGTCACTGCACAGCTATTCTCAGTTCTCTCCAGAGATGTTCGATCGGGTTCAAGTCCGGGCTCTGGTTGGGCCACTCAAGGACATTCATAGACTTGTTCCGAAGCCACGTCTGCGTTGTCTTGACTGTGTGCTTAGGGTCGTTGTCCTTTTGGAAGGTGAACCTTCGCCCCAGTCTGAGGTCCTGAGCGCTCTGGAGCAGGTTTTCATCAAGGATCGCTCTGTACTTTGCTCCGTTCATCTTTCCCTTAATCCTGACAAGTCTCTCAGTCGCTGCCGCTGAAAAACATCCCACAGCATGATGCCACCATACTTCACTGTAGGGATGGTGCCAGGTTTCCTCAAGATGTGAGGCTTGGCATTCAGGCCAAAGAGTTCAATCTTGGTTTCATCAGACCAGATAATCTTGTTTCTCATGGTGTGAGTCTTTAGGTGCCTTTTGGCAAACTCCAAGTGGGCTGTCATGTGCCTTTTACTGAGTGGCGGCTTCCGTCTGGCCACTCTACCATGAAGGCCTGATTGGTGGAGTGCTGCAGAGATGGTTGTCCTTCTGGAAGGTTCTCCCATCTCCACAGAGGAACTCTGGAGCTCTGTCGGTGACCATCAGGTTCTTGGTCACCTCCCTAAACAAGGCCCTTCTCCCCCAATTGCTCAGTTTGGCTGGGAGGCCAGTTCTAGGAAGAGTCTTGGTGGTTCCAAACTTATTTCATTTAAGAATGATGGAGGCCACTGTGTTCTTGGCTATCTTCAATGCTGCAGAAATGTTTGGTACCCTTCCCCAGATCTGTGCCTTGACACAATCCTGTCTTGGAGCTCTACAGACAATTCCTTTCGACCTGGTTTGGTTTTTGCTCTGACATGCACTGTCAACAGTGGGACCTTTTTTATATAGACAGGTGTGTGCCTTTCCAAATCATGTCCAATCAATTGCATTTATCACAGGTGGACTCCAATCAAGTTGTAGAAACATCTCAAGGATGATCAATAGGAACAGGATGCACCTGAGCTCAACTTCAAGGCTCATAGCAAATGGTCTGAATAGTTATGTAAATAAGGTATTTAAAATAAAAATGCAAAAAAATAATTTTTGCTCTGTCATTATGGGGTTTTGTGTGTAGATTAATGAAGGAAAACAATTCGTTTAATACATTTTAGAATAAGGCTGTAACATAAGAAAATGTCAAGGCGTTTGAATACTTTCCGAATGCTCTGTAGTTGTTGCGGAAGTCAGCCTGACATTGCTGTTTGCTTTGTGCATTGCTGACTACCTTAAATCAAGAGCTTGATGGTCAGTGGATTAGGTAAATCGGCTGGGTTTGCCTTTTTAAAAGTATTTAAACATTGCCTCAATTGTTTGGATGATGTCATTTTGAAAGTACTGTTGTCTCACCCACGGTCTCTATGGTTACAGAGTGAAAGACATCGGCAACACTGTGTCAGGCAGGAAGGGGGAAAATGACTCCATGACGCTACAGTCGCAGCGCTTCCAGATAGGAGACTACCTGGACATAGCCATCACACCACCCAACAGAGCCCCCCCACTTAACCCACGCATGGGCATGGGGAGGCCCTTCTGAACGCATCCACACCTGAACATAACCATCATATCACAAAACCCAAACCCACCTCTAAACATACATAAAGCCTTTCTGATCACACTGACTGACTCTTACCATCTCTCAGGAGACTACCGTGACTTTCAATAGGGCCATCCTTCAGATTTGACTGTCCCCCGCATACATGCTTTTTTGGGCCTTTTTATCTTCTGATAGATCATATTTCAGACATGTATGTTACTTTTTTACCCTCGTCTCCCATCTTGGATAATGTGAAATAAAGTTGCCGTCTTACAATAAAACAATTTCTGTCATTCCTTTTTATAACAATACCAGCAGAAAGAGTGTTTGTGTAATGCCTGGTCTAGTGTAGTTGGGGTTGTTGCAATGTCATAATGGTTCCTGTAGGGGGCAGCATTAAGACACAAATACTGTTAACACAGTCTAGACCCCTTCCCACTAGAACAGAGGAAGCCATCTGGGGCCTTGTTTCCTTTCATCCCAGCTCATCTGTTTCCAAAGGCTTCTCTTGGAATGTTTCTTTTTTCATCCCTAATGTACTATTTATTTTATTTTTTCCCCCTTGTGAAGAGTGATGTAATAAAGCTGTTGGCATGGTGATTGCTAGACCCCTTATTTCTGGAATCCAGCAGTAATGAGGACGGAACATCAGGGCTGGCGGGCGCATGACAGATGTGATGGATCCCTGTAGTCCTGCAGAACCAAACCTGTACTGTCATCTAGACCAGGGAATCCCTCTGCCATCTGCTCATCTGGCCTGGATCCAGTTATTGAATCTGATGTTTTATATTATTGATGAATGTCTCTTATACTATACTTCACTTAGGAGAGACCTTATAGACCCCATAGACAATATATCAGTTGCCTGTAATTCTAATTGTTCTAGATCTATGATCGACTCTACCAATAAGGATAGCCATTTTAATGTTCTTGTCCCATAGCTACAAAGCGTCTCAGGGTAGGAGTGCTGATCTAGGATCAGTTTGGGCTTTTGGATCATAATTAAAATATATGGACAGGTCCTAGATCAGCAATGCTACTCTGAATTGCTTTGTGGACATGGGACCAGGTCTTGAATTTTTTTTTCTCACTTGACAAAATTCTGATGTAGCCTTAAAAAATGAATGTATAAACAAAGTGACAATGCCTTTCTTTGTAATGTAATAATCCTCAGTGAGTTTGAAGACCTGCTCCTGTCTCTGCGTTCGATGGTCTGCGATGATTGATAATGCATCACTGCTAATGTTGTCAGTCATTAATTCACATTACACACTGCTATCATTGGATGCAGCAGACTGAGAAATGTTATGACACCATTGAGGGTTTTATTAGAGATTAATATTTGCACATATAAGAATTAAGTATGACATCAAAACATGGCCATATAGCGTGTTTACAGCTGTGTCTCTCGTATCTGCATAAGCCATCCCAATTTGTTTGTGGTGGTTATCGTCAACATTGTCTATGTGGCAATCAATGCCTTGCAGAATAAGTTGATGCATATTTCCTGAAGAAGATATTCATCTGAGGCTCAGCGGTTTTGATGTGACTCCCATTACATTCCTCCAATGGTTTCTATAGGGAACAAACAATTAAAACAGTGACATGCTGACCACCGAATCACCCACAGTCAGGAGCGTTGTAGTATAATGCTTCTAGGTTAGGCTAATTTACAGCACCGTTGATCTGTTGATTCTCAGATATACTGGAACAACCTCGGAATAGGTTGTCTTGTCAGATCAGTGGTCCAGTCACTGGGGTTATTGAGCCAACTATATACTGTAATAGCGTAATGGGTATTGTGTCTCTGAAATGAGAAGAGACATCACAGAGAATAACACAACAGACTGACGCTTCAGTGGCCATTTGCTTTAATGACAACGGACATTTGAATCAGAGGAGCAAACCATTTTTCATCAGAGCAAATATGGGCTGAGTTATTCCACCTGAGCTATGCAGAGAGGCCACGGTGGGCATTCAGAGAAAATGGGAAGAGATGTAAAGACAAGCCCATGTTTTAGGGAGAGAGCGTTTTCTCTCTGCCTGCACGCCCTCCCGGTTCATTCATTCGACACGCTGCTGTCAGACGGGTGTGTGAAGGGGGTAAACCTGTTTATTCTCCGAGAGCAATCGCTGGGTTTATTTATAGTTGGCCCCCAACTGGGTGTGTGGCACTTGGAGAAATTGCCAATTAAGGAGCAAGCACACCAATGATTGCGGGACTGCATTGGTGAGACAGACACAGCTGCGACAATGGACAGGATGGATAGAAAGGAGTAGAACATGAATGAAGAAATGAAGCAGCACTCACACACCCAAGTTCCTTCCTTTGCCAATTAAATGAATGGTTTTAATATCAGTGAGTATCCTAGATTGGATTAGAATTGCAGATTATATGATATGATATTAACAGGCACGACGTACGTGCACTCTTGATTCAGCCACATCCATCATATTACACATGCAACAGTGTGCTCATGCCAAGATGTGTGTTTATGTTCTATCTCTGACCTGATGGTGTACTCAGCCCAGTAGCCACCCAGTCGTAGCTGAGCACTGTCCAACGGGCTAATTGAGATGAATAGTTATTTCCCTGTGTGCGGTGGTGCTACCAGTCCAGTAGGGCTGGGCGACTCTACAGAGTTATCGACAGAGTTTGGCTTGCCTTTGGCCATTATTGTTTTCAACCAAAAACCCTTGTTGAAATCAAAATGGACAAAATCTAATACCATTGTATTTTAACATTATTATGACGTACACTAAGTATACAAAATGTTAAAGATGCACTATGCAGAAATTGCTCCGGCATTTCCTTGTTGCTAAAATTTGAATAGTTAGCCTAATTTCAGTTTGTGTGACAAAACAAGCAAGAAAAGTGTAGATAATCATTGTAACACCAAAACCGCTGTGAAATATCTTTCCCATAACATGAATATAGTATTTTCAGCTATTTGAAGCTGGTGTATAAAAACATAAGTAAAAGACACAAACACAAAACTTAAGAATGGGAAGCATAGAAATAGTGCACATAGAACAGATACACCGCTTCTTAGACTTGCTTTCAATGACAATGACAGATCTATAACACAAAAAGTTACATATTGCAGCTTTAAGAACACCTTCCTAATATTGAGTTGTCCAGACCTGTGCCTGACCAGACCTCTTCTACTGGCAGCCTCTTCAGCCACCCACTCTGGTCTGAGTCACAGACCATGGCATCAGCCTGGCAAGACGACCTTGAACTTACCCTGGAGGCTCATGGGACAGGGGCCAGTGTGTGTGTCCGATACAGACGGCTGACATTAAATGGCATTTCTGGCAGCAGGTGTGTTTGAAGGAAACCTATTAAGAAAGAGACTCACCCCCATCTCTCTCTCTCTCTCTCTCTCTCTCTCTCTCTCTCTCTCTCTCTCTCTCTATCATCTATCTCACTCACTCTCCCTCTCTCTCTCTCTTTCTCTCTCTCTCTCTCTCTATCATCTATCTCACTCTCTCTCTCTCTCTTTCTCTCTCTCTCTCTCTCTATCATCTATCTCACTCACTCTCTCTCTCTCTTTCTCTCTCTCTCTCTCTATCATCTATCTCACTCACTCTCTCTCTCTCTCTCTCTCTCTCTCTCTCTCTCTCTCTCTCTCTCTCTCTCTCTCTCTCTCTCTCTCTCTCTCTCTCTCTCTCACTTACTCACTCTTTTCTCTCTCTCTCTCTCTCTCTCTCTCTCTCTCTCTCGCTATCATCTATCTCACTCTCTCTCTCTCTCTCTCTCTCTCTCACTTACTCACTCTTTCTCTCTCTCTCTCTTTTACTCCCCCTTCTCTCTCTCAACCTATCTATTTACGTTTCTATCTATTTACAGTGCATTCGGAAAGTACTCAGACCACTTGACTTTTTCCACATTTTGTTACATTACAGCCTTATTCTAAAATGGATGAAATACAAATTTACACACAATACCCCATAATGACAAAGTGAAAACTGGTTTTTAGAATTTTTTGCAAATACAAAAATACTTCCTCTGTGGAGATGGGAGAAAATTCCAGAAGAAAAACCATCTCTGCAGCACTTCACCAATTAGGCCTTGATGGTAGAGTGTCCAGACGGAAGCCACTCCTCAGTAAAAGGTAAATGACAGCCCACTTGGAGTTTGCCAAAAGGCACCTAAAGACTCTCAGTGTCACGCCCTGACCTTAGAGATCCTTTTAATTCTCTATTTTGGTTAGGTCAGGGTGTGACTAGGGTGGCAATCTATTTTTCCTATTTCTTTGTTTGGCCTGGTATGGTTCCCAATCGTTGTCTCTGATTGGGGATCATACTTAGGGCAGCCTTTTTCCCACCTTAGTTTGTGGGATCTTGTTTTTGTATAGTTGCTGTGTAGCCTGCAGAACTTTACATTCATTTTGTATTTTGTTGTTTTTCGGTGTTCATTTTTTTTTTGTAACAGTATTTTTATTGGAATTTCACAATTTTCACCCATATTAAGAGATACAACAACAGAAACAAAGCACACACACACAAAAAAAAAACAGCACTCACTTACACATTCAAATAGTATCTTATGCCAATCTTTAATAGAAGGAACCTTATCACTAATCCACTGTAAAAGGATGTTTTTCCTCGCTGCGAAGGTAAGGATGTTGTAAAGCCTCCTTTTACCCACAGAAGTAACATGCCTACTAGGGAGACCCAACAGTAAAGAAACTGGGTCCAATTCTAGGTCAACCCCTAGGATCTTTTCAATTTCTTGCAGAACACCAGACCAGTATCTTTGTATTTTGGTACATGACCATAAACAATGTGTTAGGGTGCCTGTATCAGTTTTGCATTTAAGACACTGAGGGGAAGAGGAAGTGGGGCTAAAAGCATGTCTGCGATTTGGGGATATATGCAATCTGTGTATTATTCTTAATTGGATTGCTCTAGTACGATTACATATAGATATTGTTTTTGCATATCTCCAAATGTCCTCCCACATCTCTTCGTCAATAGTAACAGACAATTCTTTCTCCCACACTTGTTTCACCCTCTGTGTGTTGACAGCATAAAAGGACCTTAAAGTATCATAAAACAGACTTACAGACATTTTCCTTTGTGGGAAAAAAAGCATTCTTTCAATGACAGACACATCAGGGTTACCAATTAAGGTGGTGCTCTTCAGAATATAATGTCTTACTTGTAGGAAGCGGAAAAAGTCCTGCTTTGGGAGTCGATATTTCTCGACCATCTGCTCAAATGACAATAAAATCTTATCAGCAAATAAGTTATTTAGCCTGCGTATGCCCTTATTAAGCCAAAAGTTAAAGCCAGCATCCAGCAATCCTGGACTGAAATCTGGGTTGTTAAGAATTGGGGTAAGAGCAGAGGTTAGTTTGGACCTTCCCATGAAGCGTTGAACTGACCCCCATACTTTGAGTGTGTTAAGTGTAACGGGATTATTGCAGTGATCTTCTACAGACTTGAAACTTCTGAAAAATAAAAGATCCTGTAAGGGGTATTTTGAAAGAGAAGTCTCAATGTCTAACCAAATAGAGGAGTCATCATTTGTGATCCAGTCAGAAATATAACAAAGGTGGGCACACCATTGATAGAACCTGATATTGGGCAGGTCCAAGCCGCCCATAGAACTTGGCAGCTGCAATATTGGCATCTTAAGTCTTGGCTTGCGTTTACTCCATATAAAGGAACTTAGCCATCCATTTACATCCTTTATTACCTCATTGGAAAGTAATACTGGGATCATTTGGATTGGGTAAAGTAGTCTAGGTAAAATGTTCATTTTCAAGAGGGATATTCTACCCAACCAAGAAATCGGGAGAGAGTTCCAGTGCTCCAGATCATGTCCTTTTGTATCAAACAAGGGAACAAAATTGGCTTTGTGCATTTGCTGGAATTTAGGAGTTACAAATATACCCAGATACATGAAACCTGAGGGAGACCATTTAAAAGGGAAGAGGGGAGAAGTATTAGGTACAGAGTGTAGATTACCAAGTGGCATAGCATCTGACTTAGTTAGGTTAATCTTGTAGCCTGAGAATTCGCTGAATAATTCAATAATATTAATAAGAGATGTAATTGAAGTTTCGGGACTAGAGATGATTATCAGGACATCATCAGCATACAAGCTTATTTTATGGTGAACATCACCAATGAGCAGCCCCTGTATAGCAGGCTGTATAGCAGCCCCTGATGGCCTCGGCCAGTGGTTCCATAACGAGTGCAAAGAGGAGAGGGGATAAAGGACAGCCCTGTCTGGTACCTCTGTGTATAGAGAAGCTATTTGACCTTAGCCCATTAGTAAGGACAGCAGCCTGAGGATCATCATATAAAACTTTCACCCATTTTATAAAGTTGTCCCCTAGACCAAATTTATTTAGAGCAAATAATAGGAAAGACCACTCCACACGAACAAATGCTTTCTCAGCATCTAGGGAGAGCACAAGACCATCCATAGCACTTTGTTGGTAGGCTTGAATAACATTAAGAAGCCGCCTGACATTGTTGCATGACTTACGGCCCTTAATGAAGCCAGTTTGGTCTTCTTTCACAATTAGTGGCAGTGAGTCCTCTAATCTTGTGGCTAGAATTTTAGAAAGCAATTTTCTTTCCACATTCAGAAGGGAAATTGGTCTGTACGAGGAACAAGACTCTGGACATTTGTTGGCTTCTCTCAGCGTTTAAGGGAGCTGGTCATTTGAAAATGAGTGGTTAAACATATCACGCAATGGCACAAGGATCAGGCCATGGAACTCTTTATAGAACTCACTACAAACCCCGTCTGATCCTGGGGCCTTACCATTTTGCAGATTCTTAATTGCGAACATTATCTCTTCCTTGGTAATAGGGGCATTAAGGAGAGACCTCTGTTCTTCGGAGATAGCTCAATCTTACAAAATAAGTTCTCCATTAATTTGGGTGCATCCTTTGTCAGTTCTGAGGCATAAAGGTTTGTATAAAATGTCTTAAATGAGTCACTTATCAATTTATTTTCATATAAATGATTACCATCAGAATCAGTAATAGTAGCAATTGACTGAGAGTCAGCTCTCTTTTTAGCTAGGTATGCCAAGTACTTTCCTGGCTTATCGCCATGTTCATATAGCTTTTGCCTGACAAATCTCATTTTCTTTTCAGCGTCCTGTGTTAGGAGAGAGTCTAACGTTGATCTAAAGACTGATATTTCCTTTAATATGGCAGGAATGGGAGTTTTAATGTAGTCCTTCTCTTTAGTTCCTAATTCACCCTCTAACATTTTTTGCTTTTCACGCTTTTTCCGTCTCTTAGTAGCTGTGTATGACATAATCAGACCCCAGGCATACGCTTTACAGGTCTCCCAAAGGAGCGAGGGGTTATCTGTTGATTGAGAGTTAATAGAGAAAAATGCTTTAAACTCTGTAATAAAATATGATGTGAATGTATGGTCTTTAAGAATGGTGGTATTCAACCTCCAACCCCGTTGAGTTTTATGTCCAGGATCACCTCAGCATGATCAGATATGACTATGCTTCTTATCCTAGTGGATAAAACAGACTGCAAAGACGTCCTGGGCATAAAAAAGTAATCTATTCTAGTCTGACATCTATGAGGTGCAGAGAAAAAAGTGAACTCTCTGTTGGAGGGATGAAAAGCTCTCCAGACATCAGCATACCCCAGATCATCACAAATAGCTTTAAGTGACTTAGCTTGAGGAGAGAGTGAAGCTATACCGCTGGGAAACTTATCAATAAGGGGGTTCAACAAGCAGTTAAAATCTCCTCCAACCACTGCAGTGTCCGAGTTTAATTCTGAAAAGTCTAGAAATACCTTAGTGAGGAAATCAGGGGGGCGGGCAGGGGGGAAGTAAATATTCATTATGGAAATGTTCTGCCCTTGTAAAGTACCATTAATTATAACAAAGCGACCAAATTGATCTTTCACACAATTCAAGACCTTAAGTGGTAAGTTATTTTTCACCAGATTGCTACACCTCTACTTCTGGATGTAAATGATGAGAAAAACACTTGACCAAACCCCCCTTGTTGTAATTTTAGGTGCTCCTTATCATCCAAATGAGTTTCTTGCAACAGGGCAATATCAATATTTTATTTTTTCAAAAAAAGACAGTACCTTCTTCCTTTTAATGGGGTTATGGCTCCCTCTAATGTTCCATGTACATACACGCAGTCTGTTACCTGCCATTGCACTTTGACCATTCAATATCCAGGCTGGATCCCACTGTAAAAGTGGGGTGGTACCTTTTTCCATGTGTTGAACTCTCCTCTATCTCACCGAGCATAAACAAACGATATGAACCCTGAACTTTAACTATACTAAATCCAAAAATTAAACATGTAAAGATCCAAAAGGGGGTTTTCCCACTAGCTAACATGCAGGGGATTTCAACTCTCCAATGTAGACTCTTAAGTCCGCATTGCCGCTCAATAGCCTCATCCTTTATATGTATGGAAAAGAAAATCAATAGAAGAAGATTGAGGCTCTTCCACCTAAAACCAAGCCTGGGCACCAATATGGATTCACACATATCTCAGCCTGAGCAATAGTGGCTATTACTTTAGCAAGAAAAATAATAAAGATACGAATATTACTGAGCCGGAGTACGTGAGGACTCACACCACTGTTTCATGATCAGATTCAACCAAAAATAAACAAAGTTATCCAATGCTTCGGAGGTGCAGCTTAAAGTTATTTACCCGAGAGAGTCAATAAACTCAGCAGCCTCTTCAGGTGTGTAGAGCTTTTTAGGCGATCCGTTGACCATAATCTTCAATGTGGCCGGGTACAACAGTGCGTAATCCATCTTCATTCTCTTGAGTCGAGCCTTCGCCTCATCAAACGCTTTGCGTCTTCGTACAACCGCAGTGGAATAATCATTGAAGAATGAGACCTTTGGACTTTTACGTTGACTACCATCAGAGCCGATGTTTCTAGCCGCGTCCATGACGCGCTGCTTGTCGGTGAAGTTGTGGAACTTCATAACCACCGGCCGTGGGCGCTGGTTGGGACCGGGTATCGGTGCTTGAGAGCGATGGGCTCTGTCCAGCTTCACACGACCAGCCTTAGTGTCCATTTGTAGGTAGCCAGGGATCCATTCCTCTTAGAATTTTACTGAACATGTCCCTTCAGAATTTTCCGGGAGTCCCACAACACGAATATTGCATCTGCGACCTCGATTATCCAAGTCGTCAATGTGCTCCGCCATTTCGCGCACCTGTTTCTCAAGTGCTTTTATCTTAGCGTCCATAGACGTAGTTGAAGTTTCCACTGCAGCAATTCTTCCTTCCGCCTCAACAACACGTTTCACAACCCTCTGTAGTTCAGCTGAATGGCCTGCTATTGCTTCCAAGACCGTTCTTATCTTAACATCGATCACTTTAGTAATGTTATCAGTCATCTTTTGAATCACCAGGTCCATTGTGCCTGGATCCGCAATGGTGTTAGCTTCGCTAACGTTAGCTAGCTCCTCATGCACTTCTACAGGGGTGGTGGTTTTGGTCGAGTTCTTAGTAGTTCTGTTGGGCATGTTGTCGCCACTCCCCGTACTCGCTTTAAGGAGCGTGTGACCGTTCAGGCACCATGTTATGCGGTGATATGCACTGTGTCTCCTGTGTCGGTGCCAGCTCCCTGCACTTGCCGTGCGAAAATGAGCATCCAGCCAGACGGGTTGTGCCGGCTCAGCGCTCCTGGTCTCCAGTACGCCTCCTCGGACCAGGATATCATGCGCCAGCTCTACGCACTGTGTTTCCAGTGTGCCTTCACAGCCCAGTGCATCCTGTGCCAGCGCCCCGCACTTGCCGGGCTAAAGTGAGCATCCAGCCAGGACGGGTTGTGCCAGCTCTACGCTCCAGACCTCCAGTGCGCCTCCACGGCCCAGTATATCCTGTGCCAGCTCCACACACCCGGCCTCCGGTGCGTCTCCCCAGACTGGTACGCCCTGTGCCAGCTCCACGCACCCGGCCTCCAGTGCGTTTCCCCAGCCTGGTACGCCCTGAGCCGGCTCCAGACACCAGGCCTCCAGTGTGCCTCCGAAGTCTGGAGCCTCCTGTGAGGCCACGATTGAACTCTTTGGTCTGAATGCCAAGCGTCACATCTGGAGGAAACCTGGCACCATCCCTACGGTGAAGCATGGTGTTGGCAGCATCATGCTGTGGGGATGTTTTTCAGCGGCAGGGACTGGGAGACTTGTCAGGATCGAGGGAAATCTTAACAGAGCAAAGTACGAAGAGATCCTTGATGAAAACCTGCTCCAGAGCGCTCAGGACCTCAGACTGGGGCTTAGGTTCACCTTCCAACAGGACAACGGCCCCAAGCACACAGCCAAGACAACACAGAAGTGGCTTCGGGACAAGTCTGTGAATGTCCTTGACATGTCCAGCCAGAGCCCGGACTTAAACCTGATCAAACATCTCTGGAGAGACCTGAGAATAGCTGTGCAGCAACACTCTCCATCCAACCTGACTGAGCTTGAGAGGATCTGCAGAGAAGAATGGGAGAAACTCCCCAGATACAGGTGTTCCAAGCTTGTAGCGTCATACCCAAGAAGACTTGAGGCAGTAATCGCTGCCAACGGTGCTTAAACAAAGTACTGAGTAACGGGTCTGAATACTTATGTAAATGTGATCTTTTAATTTTTTTACTGTTTGCAAAAATGTCTCAAAACCTATTTTTGCTTTGTCATTGTGGGGTATTGTTTGCAGATTGATGAGGGGAAAAAAACAATACAATTAATTTTAGAATAAGGCTGTAACGTAACAAAATGTGGAAAAAGCCAAGGGATCTGAATACTTTCCGAATGCGCCGTATATGTTCAGAGAATATTAGCTGCCTCATTAACTACGTAGCATCACGTTTTAATTCATTAACTGCATTGATGGGAATTTTTATTCTCCAGCCTCAATGTTTTTTCCAAACTAAGAGGTTTGTATTGGGAACACATTATCAGATGGCAGGAGGTAAAAAGCCCCGGGGCTACATGTTTGACGCCTCTTCTCTAGCGTGTGCTTGTGTGTGTGTGGTGTTGGCATGCGTGTTCGTGCGTGCGGTCTATGTGTGTGTCTACAATAGGCTCTCAGCAGAGGTCAATGGGATGTGAACTGTGATTGACAGGTTGAGGAAAGAGGGATGTCAGGCAGGTAATAGAAAAGGCAGTGTGGCAGAGCTCTTTCGCTCTCTATTATTCCCTCTCTCCTTTCCTTTGATAACACAGCTGTGAAGAACAGCACACCTCTTGAGACTGCAGGCGCTGACACTTCTTTCTGTTTCTTTAGTGTAACAACCATCCAATAGTCATCTACCAACCCTCTATATACCAACCCTCTATATACCAACCCTCTATATACCAACCCTCTATATACCAACCCTCTATATACCAACCCTTTATATACCAACCCTCTATATACCAACCCTCTATATACCAACCCTCTATATACCAACTCTCTATATACCAACTCTCTATATACCAACCCTCTATATACCAACCCTCTATATACCAACCCTCTATATACCAACTCTCTATATACCAACCCTCTATATACCAACCCTTTATATACCAACCCTCTGTACACCAACCCTCTATATACCAACCCTCTATATACCAACCCTTTATATACCAACCCTCTATATACCAACCCTCTATATACCAACTCTCTATATACCAACTCTCTATATACCAACTCTCTATATACCAACCCTCTATATACCAACCCTTTATATACCAACCCTCTGTACACCAACCCTCTATATACCAACCCTCTATATACCAACCCTTTATATACCAACCCTCTATATACCAACCCTCTATATACCAACTCTCTATATACCAACTCTCTATATACCAACCCTCTATATACCAACCCTCTATATACCAACCCTCTATATACCAACCCTTTATATACAAACCCTCTATATACCAACCCTCTATATACCAACTCTCTATATACCAACCCTCTATATACCAACTCTCTATATACCAACTCTCTATATACCAACTCTCTATATACCAACTCTCTATATACCAACTCTCTATATACCAACTCTCTATATACCAACCCTCTATATACCAACCCTTTATATACCAACCCTCTATATACCAACTCTCTATATACCAACCCTCTATATACCAACCCTTTATATACCAACCCTCTATACACCAACTCTCTATATACCAACCCTCTATATACCAACCCTCTATATACCAACCCTCTATCTACAAACCCTCTGTACACCAACCCTCTATATACCAACCCTCTATATACCAACCCTCTATATACAAACCCTTTATATACCAACCCTCTATATACAAACCCTTTATATACAAACCCTTTATGTAAAATGCAAATCCTTATCAACGAAGACAGCACAACCACAACACACACAACAACACTGATTCAAATAGATACCCACTCTCCTTGCATTTGGTATTATGCGTTGTGTCAAATATGAGAGTTAATGATTTGGTTATAATTCATTATAGCTTCATGTCCTAGCTCAAATATAGTCTGCAACCCCTCATCTCTCTCCCTCTCCCTCTCCCTCTCTCCCCCTCCCTCTCCCTCTCCCTCTCTCCCCCTCCCTCTCCATCTCTCCCTCTCTGTCTCATTAGATCATCTACAGTGCCTTCAGAAAGTATAACAACACTCCTTTACTTTTTCCACATGTTGTTGTGTTACAGCCTGAATACAACTGGCCTACACACAGTACCCCATAATGTCAAAGTGGAATTATGATTTTCATGTTTAAAAAAAATAAATAAATACAAATGGAAAGCTAAAATGTCTTGAGTCAATAAGTATTCAACCCCTTTGTTTTGGCAAGACACCAACAGTGAATTTCTAACACAGATTCAACTACAAAAACCAGGGAGGTTTTCCAATGCCTCGCAAAGAAGGGAACTTCTTGGTAAAAAAAACAATATTTAAAAAAGCTGACATTGATATCCCTTTGAGCATTGTAAAGTTGTTAATTAGTCACTTCAAAGATACAGGTGTCCTTCCTAACTCAGTTGCCGAAGAGGATAGAAACAGCTCAGGGATTTCACAGGCCAATGGTGACTTTAAGTTACTGAGTTTAATGTCTGTGAAAGGAGGAAACTGAGGATGGATCAACAACATTGTAGTTACTCCACAATACTAACCTAATTGACAGAGTGAAAAGAAGGAAGCCTGTACAGAATACAAATATTCCAAAACATGCATCCTGTTTGCAATACGGCACTAAAGTAAAACTGAAAAAAATGAGGCTTAAAATGAGCTTGAAGAATTAAAAAATAAATAATGTGCAAATATTGTACAATCAAGGTGTGCAAAACTCTGAGAGACTTACCCAGAACGACACACAGCTGTAATCGCTGCCAAAATATGATTCTAACATGTATTGACTCAGGGGTGTGAATACTTTTATGTAAATGAGATTTTTCTGTATTTAATTTTCAATAAATTAGCAAAGATTTCTGAAAACATGTTTTCACTTTGTCATTATGGGGTATTGTGTGTAGATGGGTGAGAGAGAAAAAACTATTTAATCCATTTTGAATTCAGGCCGTAACACAACAAAATGTGGATAACTCATGGGGTATGAATACTTTCTGAAGGCACTGTATGTTAACGACCGTCTCGTTAAGGGCAAAACAGATTCTTTGTACACTTGCATTTCCTCCCGTGTCAATTATGTTAATTAGACCGCTGACAGTAATGTGCTTGTTGTGGAGGATGAACAGAGAGCTTACCTTCAGCTGAAATGTGTCTGGGGCTTCTCAAGCCCTTGGTGCAGTCTGGTATGCTAATGCTGGGCTTGTACAAAAGCCTGCACACCCTGTATCTCTCCAGGACTGGTTTTGAAGAGTTCTGTTTCTGAGTGGAGCTTACCACAGGTTCAGATGGAGGCCATGGTTAGAGGGCAGTGGCTAGGAGACATACAGGAATGCTGACTGTCCATTTACAATCAGCTCACGGCCCCATAGAGATCCTATTCAATTCCTAATTCTATGTACATCCCCTCCTGTTACGCTAGTCATAGTAGCTATGTTTCCATCCAAGTAGCAACAGATTCTCATGCGAATATTCTAAAATCTGCATTAAACAATATGTGTTTCCATCAGACTGACTTGTTGCGGATAGAAGCCTGTGCGTGATGACGTAGTGAACGTAAAAATAACTTTTGCTCTACGTTCCGAATAGTTAACTGGATTTCCATCACCATTCTTACTCCACCAATGGTTTTCTCACATAGCAAACTTGCACAATCAGTTTTTTTGCACATGCTCTCTGGACTTTGCTGATAAATTAGAAATATGGATAAGAGTAAAATTATTTTATTTTATTTGATAATTGGCAGCCAAGCACCAATCATCATGTCACCAGCATTCAAATAATAGCCTACCCTCGATGTTTAACCTATTGGAAATGTGCCTGATCACTGTGCACTTTACCCCCATGTGAAGTTCATCATAACTTATTTCATCTGCTATAAACTTCTGATGCTTTTCCATGTCGTGGTGGTTCGCCCATATCGTCGTGTGACTCCAAGTTTACTTCCATATGATGGTTATTGTATGAATATTTGTGCATAAAGGCATTTCTACCGCCATTTCTCCCATATTTCATTTGACAGACAAAAAAAGATCCCACCATGTCCAACGAGCAAATTGTCTGTCGACATTTCTGAAATTACACAGACATTTCCTGTTTCTATGAGAGAGAGAGAGAGAGAGAGAGAGAGAGAGAGAGAGAGACTTGACCATTTTAAAATATATATGTATTTCTGCTTTGTCATGCATATGGAATATGTCAGGTAGATGGAATAACTCTCTTGTTTATGTTTGTAATTTACAGCGATTTCCTCTGCAAAGTGAATTGGCCTTCAGTCTAAACTGAAGCAACCTGTGGGTGTTGTGGCTGCCCTTCCACTCTGATGCATCTGAGACACTTAAAACGCTCACAAGAAGCCTTTCAGACTAATGGCAAAACATACCACGTTCTCTACAAACCAGCAGGACATAAACCCATCACTCTCTGTTGGAGAGTTAGGAACATAAGCACATTGTTTCCAGTAGAAAACACTTTCCAAATAATTACTCAACAGTTATACAATGTCTTGACTTGTCTTTTGAAGGCGTCGCTACGTTTTTGAATTGACATTCTCCGCTGTTTCGACCGTTTAAAAAGGGCGGTCAACTTTTAAAATCAAAATCAAATCAAATCAAATTTTATTTGTCACATACACATGGTTAGCAGATGTTAATGCGAGTGTAGCGAAATGCTTGTGCTTCTAGTTCCGACAATGCAGTAATAACCAACAAGTAATCTAACTAACAATTCCAAAACTACTGTCTTGTACACAGTGTGAGGGGATAAAGAATATGTACATAAGGATATATGAATGAGTGATGGTACAGAGCAGCATAGGCAGATACAGTAGATGGTATCGAGTACAGTATATACATATGAGATGAGTATGTAAACAAAGTGGCATAGTTAAAGTGGCTAGTGATACATGTATTACATAAGGATACAGTCGATGATATAGAGTACAGTATATACGTATGCATATGAGATGAATAATGTAGGGTAAGTAACATTATATAAGGTAGCATTGTTTAAAGTGGCTAGTGATACATTTACATCATTTCCCATCAATTCCCATTATTAAAGTGGCTGGAGTTGAGTCAGTGTCAGTGTGTTGGCAGCAGCCACTCAATGTTAGTGGTGGCTGTTTAACAGTCTGATAGCCTTGAGATAGAAGCTGTTTTTCAGTCTCTCGGTCCCAGCTTTGATGCACCTGTACTGACCTCGCCTTCTGGATGATAGCGGGGTGAACAGGCAGTGGCTCGGGTGGTTGATGTCCTTGATGATCTTTATGGCCTGATCTTTATGATCTTTATGGCCTTCCTGTGACATCGGGTGGTGTAGGTGTCCTGGAGGGCAGGTAGTTTGCCCCCGGTGATGCGTTGTGCAGACCTCACTACCCTCTGGAGAGCCTTACGGTTGAGGGCGGAGCAGTTGCCGTACCAGGCGGTGATACAGCCCGCCAGGATGCTCTCGATTGTGCATCTGTAGAAGTTTGTGAGTGCTTTTGGTGACAAGCCGAATTTCTTCAGCCTCCTGAGGTTGAAGAGGCGGATTGGATCTTAAGGAATGCATTTCATCATACACAGCCGTTGTCAAAAGTCATCTTTGATTTAGAGGCTTCCCTCTGGAATGGTTTTGTATGTATTTCAGGATTTCAAGTGACCACAATCTAACAGTGACCCCAACAGAAATGTATTACTTTGGCTTTTATCATTGTCATATTATTTGGTTAAATGACATCAAGAAGAACCTGCTGGAATGTTCAACAAAGGACTGCCTATTCCGTCCGTACTCCTCCCAGGCTAACACCTGTGTGTGAGTGTGTGTTGTGAAGCATTGTGACATGCTGAGATTGTTGTCGCTAATTCTGTTTTGTCTGCGCTAATCTTCCATGTCTGAGCTTTACATTTCGAGTCAGAGAAGGGGGCCACGCCCATGCATTGCTCCTGAGTGTGTGTGTGTGTGTGTTTTGTCTTCATGCACTTGGTATGCCACACACAGATGTAATCTACTTTTATACAGAGTGTTAGTCATCTATGAGATCCGTAGATGGTTGATTGGGATTTAGGTTACACAAACACATACGCATACACGCACACATGGACACACACACACACACACACACACACACACACACATTTGGCTTTCAACAAAATTACACACACTCCAGTTAACACAAGGCTTTGCGGTGCGATTGAAGAAAAACGGCAACACACACATACAGAACAGCTGTGGCATTTCCCCTGCTTGATAGAAATCCTGTAGCTACACACACACACACACACACACACACACACACACACACACACACACACACACACAAACACACACACACACACACACACACACACACACACACACACACACACACACACACACACACATACATCCATTTCCCCTGTTTGATAGAAAACCTGTAGCTCCACAATCTGTTTCTGTTTGTGTTCAGGTGACATTTCCTGTATGGTGATATTTTGTTCCATTTCCTGATGATACAGTATCTCCAGGACCCATGCTGCACAACATCAGTAGATGCTATGTGATGTGACATTTTCCCTCTGTCTTCCAAGGGGATCCCAGTGTGTGACTGTGTGTGTGTGTGTGTGTGTGTGTGTGTGTGTGTTGGTGGTTCAGTTTGACGATGTGACTTTCCTGGTCTCCTTTAGTATTGTTTGATGCTCTGTCAAGTTTACCTGTCTGGCCTTCAGAGATAGAGGCAGAACGTGAACGCTGTGTGCTGTCTGTCATCTCGTCTAGACAGCCTGTTGTACACATTCCAGTCACTTACATTCTCTGCAGAGTCAGGAGCACTCACACACGCACGAACGCAAGCACACACACGGACACACACACACAGTCTTGTTTAACTAATCTTGTGGGGACACACAACTCAGGCCCATTCAAAATCCTATTTTCCGTAACCCTAACCCTAACCTTAACCCAAAAACCTAACCTTTCACCCTAACCCTAAAACTAACCCTAGTTCCTAACCCTAACCCTTAATGTAATTCTAACACTAATTCTAATTCTAACCCTAACCCTAAACCCCCTAGAAAGAGCATTTGACCTCGTGGGGACTAACAAAATGTCCCCAGTTGGTCAAATATCTGTTTGTTTACTATTCTTGTGGGCACTTCAGGTTCCCACAAGAATAGTTAAACATGTCCACGTGTGCACGCTCACACACACACACACACACACACACACACACACACACACACACACACACACACACACACACACACACACACACACACACACACACACACACACACACACACACACACACACACAAAATACAATCAAATGGACAGACAGGTCCATTTAGTGATTATTGTGAAGGTCACCAAGTCCAATTATATATAAAAAAATTCTGATTGAAAACACTTTTGTGATTGAGTCTACTCTCAGCTGTACATCTTTTCTTTGTGACGTTCTGGCAGTGCACTTTCCTATCTTTCTCTCTCTGTCTCTCTCTCTCTGTGACAGTGTGAACGGTGACTATGTCAAGTGGTACAGTGTGAAACATTATGTCCAAATGAACATGGGCTGTGGCAAATAGAATAGACCAGATATGACAGGCATCCAGCGGATTATTCTGTAGCCTCTGCTCTTGATTGGGTGAACTGATGCGGTTTTAATTGGGAATAGCCTCAAGACTGAAGATAATTGAATCTAATTCACAATAATATTAGCTTATTTTATTCACATTGTTCATTTTAACTTTTAGAAATGTGTAGGTTCTGTTTCTCTGAGATTATCTGAGGTAAACCGATTGTTATTGATTTGAATTAATTCCTCTTTTAATTTAAACGTATAAACAGTTTGCTCAAAGCAAAAGGCATCAAAAGCAGTTTTTTTCTCTTCCTCTTCTCTCAGACCAATCATAAACTTCCCAGCTGAATGAATGATTCATGCAGCGTATAGAGGAGTAGGTTTAACCCCGTCGTTTGTGGACAGTTCTGTGGTTATTAGTATTTCAGGACTTTTCTGCATTTAGATACAAAATCCATGGGTTCCCTAAGGGTTTGTTTCTCAACAATCAAGGCCCAAACTCCACGGCTGAAAACCTTGAATAATGCATCATTCCTATCTAACTCCCTTCCTTTCTTCCCTCTCTCCTTCCATCCCTCAGCTTCTTCCTCATCTCTTCTCTCTTCATCTTCCTCAACCTTTTTCCTGCCATCCCTCCTCGTTCCCTTCCTTCCTTTCCGTCCTTTCTCAATGACCTAAGAGTATAATAATAATATTAATAATGATGAATTACATTTCTTGAGCGCTTTCATTTACAGACATAAATTGTAAAACTATTTACATTGTGAGCAACCAGTGTAGCATTGGGTCAAAGAAATATGGTGGAAAGAAACCACCATTTCACTTCTGTAGTCTGTGAGGGATACGTTAAAGGTATAGTCCACCCTCAAATTGTATCCAATTAGATGGTGTCAATCTGCTCTTGCATATTTCTCCTAATCCACTGTATAGCCGGATGTACACAACAACAGACGGATTGCAGTACTGACCCAGTTCATCTTCATCACCTACGTGGTGTGATATTAGGGGGAGTTATTGAGAGCCTTCATCTCTACTCCAGTGGCTTTAACCTAACTGGTAAAATCATAATTTCTCTCTGTATAGTTTTGCTGGTAGGGAGTCGCAGTCGCCGTCCTCATCTGTAGATAAGCTTTCAAAGTGCTGAAAAGATGAGAATTGAGCTGTTTAAAGGGAATCGTAAAGGATTTTACATTAAGGGGAAGGTTTAGGATTGACTACAGCAGTGTTTCCTACTCTAGTCCTCCAGTACCCCCAAAATAACACTTTTGTTTGTACTCCCTGACAAACTCATTGAGGGCTTGAAGATTAGTTGGCAAGTTGAATCAGGTGTTCTGGTCCAAGGCCACAACAAAAATGTGTACTGTTGGGGTGCTAGAGGACTGGAGTAGGGAAACAATAGACTACAGCAGTAGCTCTATTTTCAATGGTATGAGAACAGTCTGGGCCTATATTGAATAGAATATTCCTAGTGCTTCACCTACACAGATCAAAGTACACATAAGGGAAAATCATTATCAGCCAATAGAAAAATGTTTGTTATTCCACCTCCTCATCAACAATGTCTTCAAAACGTGACAGCTTTCCATTGAACATAATAAAGTGAATTTCTCCTTAAGGTCGGAATGAGTCTGTCGCTCTCTCTCTGCTGAATATTAACATTGATTCAGATCTGTTTATGGCCGGTCATAAAGACCATAGATTTACAGAGCCTGGCGCTGACTTATGGTTAGAACAGTCTTATAAAGGTGTCAGTCTACCAGTGGAACTATACTGCCCTTTGGCCCGCAGTTAACTGCCTCGAGGTATTTAACGGTTTTCACAAAGTCTCAATGTGATTTATTAATGTTGTATGTGGGAAGCTGGGCCTCTGGGCATTCTGACCTAGGCCTCTGGGCATTCTGACCTGGGCCTCTGGGCATTCTGACCTAGGCCTCTGGGCATTCTGACCTGGGCCTCTGGGCATTCTGACCTAGGCCTCTGGGCATTCTGACCTAGGCCTCTGGGCATTCTGACCTGGGCCTCTGGGCATTCTGACCTAGGCCTCTGGGCATTCTGAGAAAGACCATGTAGGATGAAATGTCAATAATTATAACTAGAAGTCAATGAGAGCTGCATCTGTGATTCTGAGTGCATCAAAGTCATGCGAGTGGATAAAATCTGGATTGGTGGTAGTGGATACATAGGTGGATACATAAGTGGATACATACAGTGCCTTGCGAAAGTATTCGGCCCCCTTGAACTTTGCGACCTTTTGCCACATTTCAGGCTTCAAACATAAAGATATAAAACTGTATTTTCTTGTGAAGAATCAACAACAAGTGGGACACAATCATGAAGTGGAACAACATTTATTGGATATTTCAAACCTTTTTAACAAATCAAAAACTGAAAAATTGGGCGTGCAAAATTATTCAGCCCCTTTACTTTCAGTGCAGCAAACTCTCTCCAGAAGTTCAGTGAGGATCTCTGAATGATCCAATGTTGACTAATGATGATAAATACACTCCACCTGTGTGTAATCAAGTCTCCGTATAAATGCACCTGAACTGTGATAGTCTCAGAGGTCCGTTAAAAGCGCAGAGAGCATCATGAAGAACAAGGAACACACCAGGCAGGTCCGAGATACTGTTGTGAAGAAGTTTAAAGCCGGATTTGGATACAAAAAGATTTCCCAAGCTTTAAACATCCCAAGGAGCACTGTGCAAGCGATAATATTGAAATGGAAGGAGTATCAGACCACTGCAAATCTACCAAGACCTGGCCGTCCCTCTAAACTTTCAGCTCATACAAGGAGAAGACTGATCAGAGATGCAGCCAAGAGGCCCATGATCACTCTGGATGAACTGCAGAGATCTACAGCTGAGGTGGGAGACTCTGTCCATAGGACAACAATCAGTCGTATATTGCACAAATCTGGCCTTTATGGAAGAGTGGCAAGAAGAAAGCCATTTCTTAAAGATATCCATAAAAAGTGTTGTTTAAAGTTTGCCACAAGCCACCTGGGAGACACACCAAACATGTGGAAGAAGGTGCTCTGGTCAGATGAAACCAAAATTGAACTTTTTGGCAACAATGCAAAACGTTATGTTTGGCGTAAAAGCAACACAGCTGAACACACCATCCCCACTGTCAAACATGGTGGTGGCAGCATCATGGTTTGGGCCTGCTTTTCTTCAGCAGGGATAGGGAAGATGGTTAAAATTGATGGGAAGATGGATGGAGCCAAATACAGGACCATTCTGGAAGAAAACCTGATGGAGTCTGCAAAAGACCTGAGACTGGGACGGAGATTTGTCTTCCAATAAGACAATGATCCAAAACATAAAGCAAAATCTACAATGGAATGGTTCAAAAATAAACATATCCAGGTGTTAGAATGGCAAAAGGTGGCGCTACAAAGTATTAACTTAAGCGGGCTGAATAATTTTGCACGCCCAATTTTTCAGTTTTTGGTTTGTTAAAAAAGTTTGAAATATCCAATAAATGTCGTTCCACTTCATGATTGTGTCCCACTTGTTGTTGATTCTTCACAAAAAAATACAGTTTTATATCTTTATGTTTGAAGCCTGAAATGTGGCAAAAGGTCGCAAAGTTCAAGGGGGCCGAATACTTTCGCAAGGCACTGTAGGTGGATACATAGGTAAGTGGGTGGCATACGGCAGCCATTTTATGTCAAATTGCCATGTGGACTGTCACGGGGAGAGGAGAGGAGGAAATTGACAGAAGTAGACTCTGTTTAATGCAAGATGGCACCTTTGAGTCCTTAGGTAACTATGCAGTATTTTATTTAAATGTATTATTTCTTACATTGTTAGCCCAGGAAATCTGAAGTCTTATTACATACACCCGGGAAGAACTATTGGATATAAGAGCAACGTCAACTTACCAACATTACAACCAGGAATACGAATTTCCCGAAGAAGATCCTTTGTTTGGACCACCACCCAGGACAATGGATCTAATCCCAGAAGACGACACAAGACAACGGCGCCGCAGAAGGGGCAGACAGAGCGGCCTCCTGGTGTCACGACTTCCGCCGAAGTTGGTCCCTCTCCTTGTTCGTTCGCCGGTCGAAGTCACCAACCTTCTAGCCATCGCTGATCCACTTTTCATTTTCCATTGGTTTTGTCTTGTCTTCCATCACACCTGGTTACAATTCCATCAATTACATGTTGTGTATTTAACCCTCTGTTCCCCCCCCATGTCCTTGTTGGTAATTGTTTGTTGTAGTGCTTATGTATGGTATGCTGGTATTTACCGGGTTTTGTTTGACCCATTTATTGTATTGTTCTGTTGACAGTGGTTTATTGATATTAAACGACACTGCTGTGAATCAGTTTTTCTGATTTGAGTGAATTTATAAGGAAGTGCACTGGAGATGTTGTACCCACTGTGACTATTAAAACCTACCCTAACCAGAAACCGTGGATGGATGGCGGCATTCATGCAAAACTGAAAGCGTGAACCACCGCATTTAACCATGGAAAGAGGTCTGGGAACA
This sequence comes from Oncorhynchus clarkii lewisi, assembly GCF_045791955.1. Taxonomy (NCBI): domain Eukaryota; kingdom Metazoa; phylum Chordata; class Actinopteri; order Salmoniformes; family Salmonidae; genus Oncorhynchus; species Oncorhynchus clarkii. Next base: position 12,407,288 of record NC_092153.1, on the reverse strand, counting down.
TAGACAGTGTAGTTATTCCCGCCACAAGGCAATCAAACAAGTGAAATGCAGGAACAGGGAGTGGAGTTGCAATTCAATGGCTCAGACACGAGACGTGTGTGGCAGGGTCAACAGGAAATCACGGACTACAAAAAGAAAACCAGCCACGTCACGGACACCGACGTCACGCTTCCAGACAAACTAAGCACCTTCTTTGCCCACTTTGAGGATAACACTGTTGTGGCCCGCTAACAAGAACTGTGCCCTCCCCCTCTCCTTTTCCGTGGCCGACGTGAGTAAAACATTTACATCTGTTAACCCTCGCAAGGCTGCTGGCCCAGACGCCATCCCTAGGCACATCCTCAGAGCATGCGCAGACCAGCTGACTGGTGTGTTTATGCTCCCTATCCCAGTCTGCTGTCCCCACATGCTTCAAGATGGCCACCGTTGTTCCTGTACCCAAGAAGGCAAAGATAACTGATCTAATGACCACCTCACTTCTGTTATCATGAAGTGCTTTGAGAGACTAGTCAAGGATCATATCAGCTCCACCTTAACGGCCACCATAGACCCGTTTCAGTTTGCCTACCGCCCTTACAGGTCCACAGACGATGCAATCGCCATCACCCTGCACACTGCCTTATCCCATATGGACAAGAGGAATACCTATGTAAGAATGCTGTTCATTGACTACAGCTCATCATTCAACACAATAGTACCCTCCAAGCTCATCATCAAGCTCGAGACCCTGGGTCTCAACCCCGCCCTGTGCAATTGGGTCCTGGACTTTCTGACGCGCCGCCTCCAGGTGGTGAAGGCAGGAAGCAACATATTTACCTCACTGACCCTCAACACTGGGGCCCCACAAGGGTGCGTGCTCAGCCCCCTCCTGTACTCCCTGTTCACCCATGACTGCGTGTCCATGCACGCCTCCAACTCAATCATCAAGTTTGCAGATGACACAACAGTAGTGGGCTTGATTACCAACAACAATGAGACAACCTACAGGGAGGAGGTGAGGGCACTCCGAGTGTGGTGTCAGGAAAACAACCTTTCACTCAACGTCAACAAAACAAAGGAAGGCGCAACAGCACCTCTTCAACTTCAGGAGGCTGAAGAAATGTGGTTTGTCACCTAAAACCCTGACTAACTTTTACAGATCCACAATCGAGAGCATCCTGTTGGGCTGTAATCACAGCCTGGTACGGCAACTGCTCCGCCCTCAAACGCAAGGCTCTCCAGAGGGTGGTGTGGTCTGCACAACGCATCACCGGGGACAAACTACCTGCCCTTCATGACACCTATAGCACCTGATGTCACAGGAAGGCAAAAAATATAATCAAAGACAACAACAACCCGAGCCATTGCCTGTTCAAATCAAATCAAATCAAATCAAATGTATTTATATAGCCCTTCGTACATCAGCTGATATCTCAAAGTGCTGTACAGAAACCCAGCCTAAAACCCCAAACAGCAAGCAGGCCAAAACCTAGGAAGAAACCTAGAGAGAAACCAGGCTATGTGGGGTGGCCAGTCCTCTTCTGGCTGTGCCGGGTGGAGATTATAACAGAACATGGCCAAGATGATCAAATGTTCATAAATGACCAGCATGGTCGAATAATAATAAGGCAGAACAGTTGAAACTGGAGCAGCAGCACAGTCAGGTGGACTGAGGACAGCAAAGAGTCATCATGTCAGGTAGTCCTGGGGCATGGTCCTAGGGCTCAGGTCCTCCGAGAGAGAAAAAGAAAGAGAGAAGGAGAGAATTAGAGAACGCACACTTAGATTCACACAGGACACCGAATAGGACAGGAGAAGTACTCCAGATATAACAAACTGACCCTAGCCCCCCGACACAAACTACTGCAGCATAAATACTGGAGGCTGAGACAGGAGGGGTCAGGAGACACTGTGGCCCCATCCGAGGACAACCCCGGACAAATGACCACTTTGCCAAAGCACAGCCCCCACACCACTAGAGGGATATCTTCAACCACAAACTTACCATCCTGAGACAAGGCTGAGTATAGCCCACAAAGATCTCCGCCATGGCACAACCCAAGGGGGGGCGCCAACCCAGACAGGACGACCACATCAGTGAATCAACCCACTCAGGTGACGCACCCCTTCCAGGGACGACATGAGAGAGCCCCAGTAAGCCAGTGACTCAGCCCCTGTAATGGGGCTAGAGGTAGAGAATCCCAGTGGAAAGAGGGGAACCGGCCAGGCAGAGACAGCAAGGGTGGTTCGTTGCTCCAGAGCCTTTCCGTTCACCTTCCCACTCCTGGGCCAGACTACACTCAATCATATGACCCACTGAAGAGATGAGTCTTCAGTAAAGACTTAAAGGTTGAGACCGAGTTTGCGTCTCTGACATGGGTAGGCAGACCGTTCCATAAAAATGGAGCTCTATAGGAGAAAGCCCTGCCTCCAGCTGTTTGCTTAGAAATTCTAGGGACAATTAGGAGGCCTGCGTCTTGTGACCATAGCGTACGTGTAGGTATGTACGGCAGGACCAAATCAGAGAGATAGGTAGGAGCAAGCCCATGTAATGCTTTGTAGGTTAGCAGTAAAACCTTGAAATCAGCCCTTGCCTTGACAGGAAGCCAGTGTAGGGAGGCTAGCACTAGAGTAATATGATCCAATTCTTTGGTTCTAGTCAGGATTCTAGCAGCCGTATTTAGCACTAACTGAAGTTTATTTAGTGCTTTATCCGGGTAGCCGGAAAGTAGAGCATTGCAGTAGTCTAACCTAGAAGTGACAAAAGCATGGATTAATTTTTCTGCATCATTTTTGGACAGAAAGTTTCTGATTTTTGCAATGTTACGTAGTTGGAAAAAAGCTGTCCTTGAAATGGTCTTGATATGTTCTTCAAAAGAGAGTTCAGGGTCCAGAGTAACGCCGAGGTCCTTCACAGTTTTATTTGAGACGGCTGTACAACCATTAAGATTAATTGTCAGATTCAACAGAAGATCTTTTTGTTTCTTGGGACCTAGAACAAGCATCTCTGTTTTGTCCGAGTTTAAAAGTAGAAAGATTGCAGCCATCCACTTCCTTATGTCTGAAAGACATGCTTCTAGCAAGGGCAATTTTGGGGCTTCACCATGTTTCATTGAAATGTACAGCTGTGTGTCATCCGCATAGCAGTGAAAGTTAACATTATGTTTTCGAATGACATCCCCAAGAGGTAAAATATATAGTGAAAACAATAGTCGCAAAACGGAACCTTGAGGAACACCGGAATTTACAGTTGATTTGTCAGAGGACAAACCATTCACAGAGACAAACTGATATCTTTCCGACAGATAAGATCTAAACCAGGCCAGAACTTGTCCGTGTAGACCAATTTGGGTTTCCAATCTCTCCAAAAGAATGTGGTGATCGATGGTATCAAAAGCAGCACTAAGGTCTAGGAGCACGAGGACAGATGCAGATCCTCGGTCCGATGCCATTAAAATGTCATTTACCACCTTCACAAGTGCCGTCTCAGTGCTATGATGGGGTCTAAAACCAGACTGAAGCATTTCATATACATTGTTTGTCTTCAGGAAGGCAGTGAGTTGCTGCGCAACAGCCTTTTCTAAAATTTTTGAGAGGAATGGAAGATTCGATATAGGCCAATAGTTTTTTATATTTTCTGGGACAAGGTTTGGCTTTTCCAAGAGAGGCTTTATTACTGCCACTTTTAGTGAGTTTGGTACACATCCGGTGGATAGAGAACCATTTATTATGTTCAACATAGGAGGGCCAAGCACAGGAAGCAGCTCTTTCAGTAGTTTAGTTGGAATAGGGTCCAGAATGCAGCTTGAAGGTTTAGAGGCCATGATTATTTTCATCATTGTGTCAAGAGATATAGTACTAAAACACTTGAGCGTCTCTCTTGATCCTAGGTCCTGGCATAGTTGTGCAGACTCAGGACAACTGGGCTTTGAAGGAATACGCAGATTTAAAGAGGAGTCCGTAATTTGCTTTCTAATAATCATAATCTTTTCCTCAAAGAAGTTCATGAATTTATCACTGCTAAAGTGAAAGTCATCCTCTCTTGGGGAATGCTGCTTTTTAGTTAGCTTTGCGACAGTATCCAAAAGGAATTTCGGATTGTTCTTATTTTCCTCAATTAAGTTAGAAAAATAGGATGATCAAGCAGCAGTAAGGGCTCTTCGGTACTGCACGGTACTGTCTTTCCAAGCTAGTCGGAAGACTTCCAGTTTGGTGTGGCGCCATTTCCGTTCCAGTTTTCTGGAAGCTTGCTTCAGAGCTCGGGTATTTTCTGTGTACCAGGGAGCTAGTTTCTTATGAGAAATGTTTTTAGTTTTTAGTGGTGCAACTGCATCTAGGGTATTGCGCAAGGTTAAATTGAGTTCCTCAGTTAGGTGGTTAACTGATTGTTGTCCTCTGGCGTCCTTGGGTAGACAGAGGGAATCTGGAAGGACATCAAGGAATCTTTGTGTTGTCTGTGAATTTATAGCCCGACTTTTGATGTTCCTTGGTTGGGGTCTGAGCAGATTATTTGTTGCAATTTCAAACGTAATAAAATGGTGGTCCGATAGTCCAGGATTATGAGGAAAAACATTAAGATCCACAACATTTATTCCATGGGACAAAACTAGGTCCAGCTTATGACTGTGACAGTGAGTGGGTCCAGAGACATGTTGGACAAAACCCACTGAGTCGATGATGGCTCCGAAAGCCTTTTGGAGTGGGTCTGTGGACTTTTCCATGTGAATATTAAAATCACCAAAGATTAGAATATTATCTGCTATGACTACAAGGTCCGATAGGAATTCAGGGAACTCAGTGAGGAACGCTGTATATGGCCCAGGAGGCCTGTAAACAGTAGCTATAAAAAGTGATTGAGTAGGCTGCATAGATTTCATGACTAGAAGCTCAAAAGACGAAAACGTCATTTTTTTTTTTGTAAATTGAAATTTGCTATCGTAAATGTTAGCAACACCTCCGCCTTTGCGGGATGCACGGGGGATATGTTCACTAGTGTAGCCAGGAGGTGAGGCCTCATTTAACACAGTAAATTCATCAGGCTTAAGCCAGGTTTCAGTCAGGCCAATCACATCAAGATTATGATCAGTGATTAGTTCATTGACTATAATTGCCTTTGAAGTAAGGGATCTAACATTAAGTAGCCCTATTTTGAGATGTGAGGTATCATGATCTCTTTCAATAATGACAGGAATGGAGGTGGTCTTTATCCTAGTGAGATTACTAAGGCGAACACCGCCATGTTTAGTTTTGCCCAACCTAGGTCGAGGCACAGACACGGTCTCAATGGTGATAGCTGAGCTGACTACACTGACTGTGCTAGTGGCAGACTCCACTATGCTGGCAGGCTGGCTAACAGCCTGCTGCCTGGCCTGCACCCTATTTCATTGTGGAGCTAGAGGAGTTAGAGCCCTGTCTATGTTGGTAGATAGGATGGAGTCCGTCACTCCTCAGCAGGTCAGGCTTGGTCCTGTTTGTGGGTGAGTCCCAGAAAGAGGGCCAATACCCCGATACCATCCACAAGGTGAGGTAAGTACAGGTGCATCAAAGCTGGGACCGAGAGACTGATAAACAGCTTCTATCTCAAGGCCATCAGACTGTTAAACAGCAGTCACTAACTCAGAGAGGCTGCTGCGTACGTGGAGACCCAATCACTGGCCACTTTAACAAATGGATCACTGGCCACTTTAACAAATGGATCACTGGCCACTTTAACAAATGGATCACTGGCCACTTTAAACAATGTCACTTTAAATAATGCCACTTTACATATCTTACATTACTCATATCATATGTATATAATGTATTTTATACCATCTATTGCACTATGCTTCTCGGCCAACGCCCATCCGTATGTACATATTCTCATTCACCCCTTTTAGATTTGTGTGTATTATGCTAGCACTGTCGGAATCAGAAACACAAGCATTTCTCTACACTCGCATTAACATCTGCTATCCATGTGTATGTGACAAATAACATTTGATTTGATTTGCCACTGCCAAGTGACGTATCACCTAGTCACCTTCTGGCATCACATATCAATAAGAGTCAATATCTGAGGCTAACCAAGCCAGACCTATAACCCTTTCTTTCTTTCTTTCTTTCTTTCTTTCTTTCTTTCTTTATTTCTTTCTTTCTTTCTTTCTTTCTTTCTTTCTTTCTTTCTTTCTTTCTCTCTCTCTCTCTCTCTCTCTCTCTCTCACTTCCCTTTCTTTTCTAACCCTCTGTCTATCTCTCCACAATTTTCCCTCATATTTTCACTCCCCATTCTCTCTCTCTTTCTCTGTATACCACCTTCCCCCACACTTTCACTCCATTCTCTCCTCCTCTTACTTTCTCTGGCACTGACAGAAAGTCGAAAAGAGGTGTGTATCTCCTCCTGTTTTCTCTGTGTGAGTCAAGCTGTCTCTCCCTCTCTTTCTTTTTCCATCACTCATCTTTCCATCCACCTCCCTCCCTTTCTTCCTCTCTATCTGGTCAGAAACACATTTCCAGGGATTACCTCCGGCTGTGGCTCCTTCATAGCACCCTTGACCCAGTTACAGTGAAAACGACCCACGTGTAGACTCACACACAGCTGGCTAGTTTGTCTGGCTATGGGTCTTAGGGGAGTAAAGACATATCCATTACCTGAATCCAAAATGACAGGCTTTCTCTCATGATAATGGCAGTGTTATATGCCTCTCCCTGGGCCCTCTCTGCCTTCTCCTCTATCTGTCTGTTTCTCTCTTTCTACTTCCCCCTTACCTTTACACTCTCCTCCTTTTCTTTCTCTCTTCATTTCCCTCTTCTCCTCCTCCTCCTTCATCCCACGCTCACCCTTTCTCTCTCTCCCCCTCTCTCTCTCTGTCTGACTCAAGGCGATGCTTCTTGTGTCCTTCATTGATCTTTCTGTTCTCTCAGAGCCACGTCCCCTTGTCCCCCTCACTTCCTCTCCCTCCTCCTCTCCCCTGCCTCCCTTCCTCTCTCCCTCCCCCCCTCTCTTCCTCCATCCCTCTCTGACCAATGGCTCGCTGGAATTGGTATCCACGCCCGTCCATCTCCTTGCCAACGGGGCCTGCGTGGCGTGTGGTTGCCATGGCAATGACTCTCACTTTCAGAACTCGTCTGGTCTGGAATCAAAACAGGCTCCCTGCGCCGTTGCCACGGTGATGGATTGATGTTATGTTGTCAGACACGCATACATTCACCCACACACACACACTAACGCACATACACTCACACACCCTGGCACACTTCTATAGCCAGGACAGTTGACAGTTCCCCCTTTACCTGATGACCACGATCATGACAATGAATGAGGACTGTAATCCATCAATCGACCAATCAATAAATCAATCAGTCAATTAAGCAATCCATCAGAAGTGGTGAAGAAACAGAAACAGTGTCTGTGCTGATAGTGCTGGTCCTGGGTGTGATTGGGATTCCAGAGTAGTGTCTGTCTGGCAGACAGTAACAGCCTCAGGGATACAGCTGCTGCTGTAGTGTCTGCCACCTACCTAATGCTGGAGATAGTGACATTAGGTCATCTTGATTACACATCCAATTAAAAATGGTAGCACAAGTGCAAGCACACACACCCACACACACTGTCACACACCCACACACAAATGCATACATGCATACACGTCTTCAAACAAACTAATTGCCTCTGCGTTTATAGCGAGTGAAATATTTAATGTGCAAATTTAGAGAGAAATACGCTATTTTACATCCTTGTCAACAAAAACATGTCAACACTCACTCCCAGCCCCTCATCACCCAGTACTCTCTCATTCAATGTAATCACTGTCAGGTAGCCTATATATCTTTCTTCATCAATCCCACTTCTTCCCCATCTTCCCATCAACGATGTTTTGATGGTTGCCATGGCAACCAACACATGTCCCTGGCAACAGACGGGTGGAAATGTGTAGGTTGTGATTGGTTAATCAGTATTCAGTCCAAAGTATGTTTAACTTGTGCTGTCCCAAGACCCCCCCCCCCCCCCCCCCCCCACCACCTCTTCTGCCCCCTATCTGTCAGTCAAACAGTCTCATTCATCACAGTCATTATAGACACCCACCTCAGAGACCTTACATGTGTGTGTGTGCTGGAGTGAGAGAGAGTGTGTGAGAGAGTGTGTGGTGAGTGCGTGTGCATGTGTGTGTGTGTGTGTGTGTTTGTGTGCGTGCGTGCGTGCGTGTGTGTGTGTGTGCGTGATACATTAGGAAAGATCCATCATTCCTTAATCAGAACCCCATCTCCCAGCTCCACTGTTAGAGCCTTTAGTAAACCAGCCTCCTATTTTTTGAGAAAGACCTGGATCTGTGTCCCAAATGGAACTATGTAGTGCAGCCCTGGCTAATACAGTAGAGCTGGATCTGTGTCCCAAATGGAACTACAGTGGCTTGCGAAAGTATTCACCCCCCTTAGCATTTTTCCTAATTTATTGCCTTACAACCTGAAATAAAAATGTTGGGGGGGGGGGGGTTTGTACCATTTGATTTACACAACATGCCTACCACTTTGAAGATGCAAAATATTTTTTCTTGTGAAACGAACAAGAAATAAGACAAAAAAACGGAAAACTTGAGCGTGCATAACTATTCACCCCCAAAGTCAATACTTTGTAGAGCCACCTTTGGCAGCAATTACAGCTGCAAGTCTCTTGGGGTATGTCTCTATAAGCTTGGCACATCTAGCCACTAGGATTTCTGCCCATTATTCAATGCAAAACTTCTCCAGCTCCTTCAAGTTGGATGGGTTCCGCTGGTGTACAACAATACCACATATTCTCAATTGGATTGATGTCTGGGCTTTGACTACGCCATTCCAAGACATTTAAATGTTTCCCATTAAACCACTTGAATGTTGCTTTAGTAGTATGCTTAGGGTCATTGTCCTCCTTGAAGGTGAACGTTCGTCCCAGTTTCAAATCTTTGGAAGACTGAAACAGGTTTCCCTCAAGAATTTACCTGTATTTAGCGCTAGACATCATTCCTTCAATTCTGACCAGTTTCCCAGTCCCCGACGATGAAAAACATCCCCACAGCATGATGCTGTCACCCCCATGCTTCACTGTGGGGATGGTATTCTCTGGGTGATGTGAGGTGTTGGGTTTGTGCCAGACATAGCATTTTCCTTGATTGTCAAAAAGCTAAATTCCTGACCAGAGTACCTTCTTCCATATGTTTGGGGAGTCTCCCATATGCCTTTTGGCGAAAACCAAACATGTTTTCTTATTGTTTTCTTTATGCAATAGCATTTTTCTGGCCACTTTTCCGTAAAGCCCAGCTCTGTGGAGTGTACGACTTAAAGTGGTCCTCTTTGTTGCCTCTCTGATTAATGCCCTCCTTGCCTGGTTTTGGTGGGCGGCCCTCTCTTGGCAGGCTTGTTGTTGTGCCATATTCTTTAAATGTTTTAATAATTGATTTAATGGTGCTCCGTGTGATGTTCAAAGTTTTTTATATTTTTTTATAATCCAACCCTGATCTGTACTTCTCCACAACTTTGTCCCTGACCTGTTTGGAGAGCTCCTTGGTCTTAGTGGTGTTGCAGACTCTGGGTCCTTTCAGAACAGGTACTGAGATCATGTGACACATCATGTGACACTTAGATTGCACACAGGTGGACTTTATTTAACTAATTATGTGACTTCTGAAGGTAACTGGTTGCACCAGATCTTATTTAGGGGCTTCATAGCAAACCACACCACTTTTCAGTTTTTTTTTTTGTTGATTTTTTTTAAGCAAGTTATTTTCTTTCATTTCACTTCACCAATTTGAAATATTTTGAATGTCCATTACATGGAATCCAAATAAAAATCCATTTAAATTACATGTTGTAATGCAACAAAATAGGAAAAATGCCAAGGGGATGAATACTTTTGCAAGGTACTGTATGTAGTGCAGCCCGGGCTAACACAGTAGAGCTGGATCTGTGTACCAAATGGAACTATATTTCCTATGTAGTATAACCCTTGCTAATACAGTAGCATTCAGTATAAAGTTATACATTAAACATCAGTACAATATGACAACACTCCACACACACAAAAAAAACATAAACAGTACCAGTCAAAAGTTTGGACACACCTACTCATAAAATTATTTTTCTTCATTTTTACTATTTTCTACATTGTAGAATAATAGTGAATACATCAAAACTGTGAAATAACATACATGGAATCATATAGTAACCAAAAAAGCATTAAACAAATAAAAAAATATTTAACATTTTAGATTCTTCAAAGTAGCCACCCTTTGCCTTGATGACAGCTTTGCACACTCTTGGCATTCTCTCAACCAGCTTCACCTGGAATGCTTTTACAACAGTCTTGAAGGAGTTTCTACATATGCTGAGCACTTGTTGGCTGCTTTTCCTTCATTCTGCGGTCCAACTCATCCCAAACCAGGTCGGGAAATTGTGGAGGCAAGGTCATCTGATGCAGCACTCCATCACTCTCCTTCTTGGTCAAATAGCCCTTACACAGCCTGGAGGCATTTTGGGTCATTGTCCTGTTGAAAAACAAAGGATAATTCCACTAAGCACAAACCAGATGGGATAGCGTATCGCTGCAGAATGGAGTGGTAGCCATGCTGGTTAAGTATGCCTTGAATTCTAAATATATCACAGACAGTGTCTCCAGCAAAGCACCATCACACATCCTCCATGCTTCACAGTGGGAACCACACATGCGGAGATCATCTGTTCACCTACTCTGTCTCACAAAGACACAGCGGTTGGAACCAAAAATCTCAAATTTGGACTCATCAGACCAAAGGACAGATCTCCACCGGTCTAATGTTCATTGCTTGTGTTTCATGGGCCAAGCAGGTCTCTTCTTATTATTGGTGTACTTTAGTAGTGGTTTCGTTGCAGAAATTTGACCATGAAGGCCTGATTCAAGCAGTCTTCCCTGAACAGTTGATGTTGAGATGTGTCTGTTACTTGAACTCTGTGAAGCATTTATTTGGGCTGCAATCTGAGGTGCAGTTAACTCTAATGAGCTTATCCTCTGCAGCCAAGGTAACTCTGGGTCTTCCTTTCCTCTGGCGGTCCTCATGAGTGCCAGTATCATCATAGTGCTTGATGGTTTTGCGACTGCGCTTGAAGAAACTTTCCAAGTTCTTGTTATTTTCCGGATTGACTGACATTCATGTCTTAAAGTAATGATGGACTGTCGTTTCTCTGTTTATTTGAGCTGTTCTTGACATAATATGGACTTGGTCTTTTACCAAATCGGGCTATCTTCTGTATACCACTCCTACCTTGTCACAACACAACTGATTGGCTGTTAATTGTGCATTCCAGGTGACTACTTCATGAAGCTGGTTGAGAGAATGCAAAGCTGTCATCAAGGCAAAGGGTGGCTACTTTGACGAATCTCAAATATAAAATATATTTTGATTTGTTTAACACTTTTTTGCTTACTACATGATTCCATGTATTATTTCATAGTTGTAATGTCTTCACTATTATTCCACAATGTAGAAAATAGTACAAATGAAGAAAAAGAGGAGTGTTGACAGCGTGTTCTCTTCTCCTGTCAGTTAGATGAATCTGACTTCTCTGACCTCTTATCTCTTATCTCCTGTACTGATGGAGGTCACATTCCAAATGGCACCATATTCCCCTATGTAGTGCACTACAGACAGAAGGTCTTAATTTGATCACCCTGTTGCAGGAGAACATTCTTGCAATAAAGGAAATGTAAAATTAAAAGTTTAAAGATTTGTGAAGTGTGCAATTTCCTCTTTAAAATGTATCAACCCTTACAAATGCATCCATAAAAATACTCATTATAATTCACATTTCCTGTTTCTGCAGAATTACTTTCCTGCTGTAGCACACTGGCTCAAATTAAGATCCTACATCTATACACAGGGAATAGCTTGCAGGAAGGGGGAGAGGAGTTGAGGACTGAGAGGGAATGGAGAGAAGGGGAGGAGGTTAAGGAGTGAGGGGGAATGGAGAGAAGGGGAGGAGGTTAACGAATGAGATGGAATGGAGAGAAGGGGATGAGGTTAAGGAGTGAGAGGGAATGGGGAGAAGGGGAGGAGGTTAAGGAATGAGAGGGAATGGAGAGAAGGGGATGAGGTTAAGGAGTGAGAAGGAATGGGGAGAAGGGGAGGAGGTTAAGGAATGAGAGGGAATGGAGAGAAGGGGACGAGGTTAAGGAGTGCGAGGGAATGGGGTGGGGGGGGTGGGGGGGTGGATGGATAAGAGCACCTGAGAAAGTCTATTTATTCCATGTGAAAATGTAATCTCACCCACACATGCTTTTCTTTAGATGGCCTCTCCATTGAATGAAGCCCACACATGCTTTTCTATCAAACACTCTACTGTAAGAGAGAAGAGCTTTCAGAAGAACTGTCAGATAACCATGTCTGTTATAAACTAACCATTAAAACTGGCCCTGGGCCAGTGGTTACAGCTTCTCTGATCTGAGAAGCAGACCACTCAGTGTGATTTGATAGGTTTGAAACTGTGTGTGTGCTGCTGTTGGTTACCATAGATACATTAATAGGACTTCAAACCAGGTCCCGCACCAATATGGTCACCACATGGGCACGAGTAGGGAATATTACCATGAAAAGCCTGTCTGTGACGCAGGTTGTGTGTGTGTGTCTCGCAGGCCTGGTGTGTTTTGGCTTTGATGATAATGAAGCTGAGAGGAACAGGCTCTCAAGTGACAGATCAATGCCACCTCGACTCGACAGACTGCTGCTGCTGCTGTGTGTATGTGTGTGTGTGTGTGTGTGTGTGTGTGTGTGTGTGTGTGTGTGTGTGTGTGTGTGTGTTTAATTCCTTTCAGACTATATGCTTATTGGGTTGATAGGTCATTGCTCTGGATGTTTGTGTAAAAAAAGAAGGGAACTTAATTAAAGAGCAGGAAATGAACTAGTTCTTTCACCTTTAGATAAAAATAATGAAAACAGTGTAACTGCTCGTACATAATTGGTGTGGGATATTATTCATTTCAGATAAGGTTTCAAATATATATGCATTCAATCATTGCAAGACAATGAAGACATGCCAACAGATTTTATTTTGTGTGTGTGTGTGTAGGTGCGTGTGTCTGCCTAAATGTGTGTGTTTGTGTCTCTGTGTCTGTGTGATTCTTTTAGCAATGGCAGCATCGACGTGTGGTTGTCAAGGTAGCAGATCCAGAATTCCAGACAATGCTCACTGAGTCTGTACAAAGTCAAACATTTCCTTAATTTTGGCTCAGTCACAGTGTTTAGGGCCAAATAGCATTACAGTTTGCTCTGTTTTATGTAAATTCTTTCCAATGTGTCAAGTAATTATCTTTTTGTTTTCTCATGATTTGGTTGGGTCTAATTGTGTTGCTGGACCAGCTTGCTTAGTAGGCTCTTCTCCAGGTTAATTTCTCTGTAGGTGATGGCTTTTTTATGGAAGGTTTGGGAATCGCTTCCTTATATAGATGGTTGTAGAATTTAACTGCTCTTTTCTGGATTTTGATCATTAGCGAGTATCGGACAAATTCTGCCCTGCATGCATTATTTGGTGTTTTACGTTGTTCTCTGTTTCCGTGGGGATTATCATTGTTAGTTTATTGACCACTATGAAGGCATCTCCTACACACTTGTGTAATATGGAATGGTGACAATATACAAGACGTGAGATCGGTATATGATAACATTTACAGATTTCACCCCAACGGGGCTGAATATGAACACATTCAATGATTGCCATGGGAATTGAGGCAGTCCTGTTCCAGTATCTATCTAATCTCATATTGTGTGTTTCTTAAATAGCGTCCTCTTCATCTGTCTAATCTCATAAAGTCTCTGGTGACATTTGAAAAGTTCACCCTCCTCGTTGTGAGGTCTCCGGATGACGTGAGGGCAGATTGTGACTCCTCAGCTGCCTTGCCCTCTGACGCTGGGTGACATTTTAGAACCGTAATCAGGGTGCTGGAGTTAGGAGGAAATAAACATGAGTGTCAGATTGTCCAGCGCTATTTCATTCCTACCGTACAATCGTTTTTTTTTGTCTCCACAAATGAATTCTGAACTGTAACCTTGCCTTTTCTCTCTGTAGCTTCATCGCCATATTTTATTTAGCCTCTTTTCTAACCTTTTATGTGAAAAAGGACTTTACCCTGACCCCCAAACACACACATTATAACATTTACCTCAAAATGAACACTGGACGGGTAATTGTGTGAAGGGCAGCTAGTATACTCACATTACAAACAACAACATGGTTCCACATGTCTGTACATGTGGGGTGTAAACATAATGACAAATGTGTTTATTTTCTGTTGGCTCCAGATATGGCCAGAATGGCTCATTGTTGTGTCACTTTGTATAATACCCATAAATCAGTGCTTTGGCATGCACTAGGATTCCACACGACTTCCCCCTCAATGCTCAGACTAATTTACATTATGCAAAACTTAATTACCACAGCCTAATTAGTTGTCAGTCTCATCTATCATTTAGAAAAGGAGAGGGGTTGTCTGTGTGTGTGTCTGTGTGTGTGTCTATGTGTGTGTCTAATTGTGTGTGTGTGTGTGTGTGTCTAAGTGTGTGTTTGTCTAAGTGTGTGTGTGTGTGTGTGTGTGTGTGTGTGTGTGTGTGTGTGTGTGTGTCTAAGTGTGTGTTTGTCTAAGTGTGTGTGTGTGTGTGTGTGTGTGTGTGTGTGTGTGTGTGTGTGTGTGTGTGTGTGTGTGTATGTGTGTGTGTGTGTGTGTGTGTGTGTGTGTGTGTGTGTACTGTATCTCAGTGTCAATGGTGTGCCTTAATCTACTGTATCTTCTTGTGTCAGTTTTCTGAGCTGGTGCATCTTGGGTAAGGCTGTGGGCATGTCAAACTGAATTTTGTTTTTCCTGTTCTGGCCACACCTGAAGCTTGACTTCAAACAAACATTTTGGAATTCATGTTTTGGTACTCTGGACTCTGTTTGCACATTGGCGGAAGGACAGATTGAGGACAGATACTATCAAATGACTGAGGAAGGAAACATAGCTTTCTATTAGCAAATCTCCAATCAACCAATCCCAATCACAGACACATCTTTGTCATTTCCAATCAGCCTATCCAGTGAGCCGTAGCCAGCCAACCACTGCGAAACATGGATTGATGAGTATTTTCTACATTTAAGTGTGTTTTTGTGTGTCTGTGTGCATGTCTGAGAGTCTGCCTGCCTACCTGTCTGCCTCCGTCTGTCTATCTGCATGTGTATGTACACTACTGTATTAAAGTTTGGGGTCACTTAGAAATGTCCTTGTTATTGAAAGAAAAGCAATTTTTTTGTCCATTAAAATAACATCAAATTGATCAGAAATACATTGTAGACATTGTTAATGTTTTAAATGACTATTGTAGCTGGATTTGTAATGGAATATCTTCATAGGAGTACAGAGGCCCATTATCAGCAACCATCACTCCTGTGTTCCAATGTTGTGTTAGCTAATCCAAGTTTATCATTTTAAAAGGCTAATTGATCATTAGAAAACCCTTTTGCAATTATGTTAGCACAGATGAAAACTGTTGTGCTGATTAAAGAAGCAAGACAACTGGCCTTCTTTAGACTAGCTGAGTATCTGGAGCATCAGCATTTTGTGGGTTCGATTACAGGCTCAAAATGGCCAGAAACAAAGACCTTTCTTCTGAAACTCGTCAGTCTATTCTTGTTCTGAGAAATGAAGGTTATTCCATGCGAGAAATTGCCAAGAAACTGAAGATCTCGTACAACGCTGTGTACTACTCCCGTCACAGAACAGTGCAAACAGGCTCTAACCAGAATAGAGGGAGTGGGAGGCTCCGGTGCACAACTGAGCAAGAGGACAAGTACATTAGAGTGTCTAGTTTGAGAAACAGACTAGTCCTCAAATGGCAGCTTCATTAAATAGTACTCGCAAAACACCAGTCTAAATGTCAACAGTGAAGAGGCGACTCCGTGATGCTGGCCTCCTAGGCAGAGTTCCTCTGTCCAGTGTCTGTGTTCTTTTGCCCATCTTAATCTTTTATTTTTATTGGCCAGTCTGAGATATGTTTTTTTCTTTGCAACTCTGCCTAGAAGGCCAGCATCCCGGAGTCGCCTCCTATATACTTGGATTAGTTAACACAACGTGCCATTGGAATACAGGAGTGATGGTTGCTGATAATGGGCCTCTGTACGCCTATGTAGATATTCCATTAAAAATCAGCCGTTTCCAGCTACAATAGTCGTTTACAACATTAACAATGTCTACACTGTATTTCTGATCAATTTGATGTTATTTTAATGGACAGAAAAACGTGCTGTTCTTTCAAAAACAAGGACATTTCAGCCAATAGAGGCACACGGAGAGCTATCGACACCCGAACAAAAGACCCAACGTGGATAAATGGCTCGGGAATGCGGGCCTGAACAGAGGAGCTGGAGCGTGCGTTCAAGGGAACACTGCAGAAGTAATGATGCTAAACGGGAGCGTTTTCTCCATTGAAAAGAGCCAGACACAACCTAGGGCACAGTGTCTTTGTCTTCAGCATGTCATCTGTGTTCTTTTCTGTTATGCCTCTTAGATGACCGAAAAGCCTCGAGTCTGAAGAGACCCTTGAGTCAACGCTGGGCTGTTTGAGTTGCAGTGGAGAGGAGAGCAGTTAAATGAGCCAGTTGGAAGCTGATGATGAGATGGACTTAAAGGGATACTTTGGGATTTTGGCCAAGTTGCCCTTTATCAACTTCCACACAGTCAGATGAACTCATGGATGCCATTTTTATGTCTCTGCATCCAGTATGAAGGAAGTTAGAGGTAGTTTTGCAAGCTAATGGTAACTAGCGGTAGCGCAATGACTGGAAGTATATGGTATCTACTAGCATGCTAGCAGTTGCCAGAGATAATGCTAGTTAGCAATTGCGTTAATGCTAGTTAGCAACTTCCTTCAAACTGCTCACAGATACATACAAATGGTATCAGCGAGTTCATCTGACTCTGGGGATGTAGATAAAGGGCTTGATTGCCAAAATCCTGAAGTATCCCTTTAAGGGGGCTATGAAAAAGCTACCAACTCATAGAGAGGAGATATTACCTAATTTCTTCAGCTATTCGTCCTTTGTCCAGCTCCTATGCCACGTTTTGATGTGAGGAAACATTCTCCTTTCTTGGTAATGTAACAGATTGGGACAATGCAGAGTAATGTCAATAACATCACCATGTCTCCTTCATATAAATATTTTATTCAATATGTTGTATCTGTGTATACAATGGAGACACAAACTGTACAGTGCAGACAAACTCTTTTGCATATATATGTATGTAAAGTTAGCGGTACATTTACCGACATGATCTCTTTTTTTTCTTCTTTTTGTTTTGACTTGATACACATAGGCTACAGTACTACATGCTTATCTCCACTGCCTTTCTTGTTTACCATGCAACAGGTGAGAGACTGAGAGAGAGAGACAGATGGAGAGATAGAGAGAGGGGTGGGCAGGGGTAAGGGGAAGAATGAGATGGAATGTTGAGAAAGAAAGAAAGGGAGAGAGAAAGAGAGAGAGGTTTGTACATTTGCACAGTCAAAGTCAATTCAATTTGACAAAAACTGATCCAGTCTTACTTGAAGTAGTCAGTTAGAGATTCAGAATCCAGCAGCACATAGAGCTCACCGATGGCAGGATTCAATCAGAGACCTTAGAGAGAGTTTGGCCAATGCAGTCTGAACTATGACATCACAGAGCTCGATGGCAGCCACGTTCGTGTCACTGGGCAATATTGAATGCTCAAGAGGCAGCAATGTGGTGCCCAGCTCTACAGTTGGCCCAACTCTCCATATTAAAGGACTCTGGTTTCAACAGGAACAGAAACACCATTAACTCAAAGACACAACACCATCAAATTGTAGGTCTACATTTCTTGGTCAAGAACAGCAGCTTTTGTTCAGCTTGGTACAGACAAAACACTGGACAAGAAGTACAGCAAATGTTGCTTCAACACTTTCCCACAAACAGCCCAGTGGAATCTTTTTTTTTTTACAGCGTACCTTTTCGATTGGTTTCTCTATGATCTCATCCAGCTAGCAAGCTTACGGTGGCCCATGAGCAGCCTGGGCCACAGGGCAAATTCGGCATTCATGGCCCGTTTTGCTCATAGGCTTTACAGTGGCTGACTGTTGTTATAAGCTCTTGGAGCTAACGTGAGCCTTCAGGTCCCAGGCACGGTTACAGGCTCAGCGAACTACCTCTGCTACTTATACAGGAAGTGACAGATCTTGATCCTCACAGTAAACATTTCAGCACAAAAACGTAACAGACCAACATCATTCCCTTATTTCCTTTAGATGAATGACACGTAACAGAGTTTGGTTAAAGTCAAAGTATCAATGGCTTCTAAATGAGAAAGCTACAACTCCAAGATGGGATGGGAGGTTTGTAGTCACAGTGTGAAAGCCAACGGATATAGGACTACCGCAGCGTACCTCTTACCAATGCCAGCTAACAGCTACACCTCCAAGATCACTTCTTTTACTGGTCCGTTTAGGACTGTTCCCTGTAGTGACTCTGTAGTGACTCTACTGTTCTTTCAATATTTTTGTACGTTCTTTGACTCTGTCAACTTCACTATGTGTGCATGTACAGGGAGCTGTCAAAATACAGGAAACGACAACATAGTGTCGTAATAGGACGTTGTGCCACGAGCCAGAACAGCTTCAATGCACCGTGGCATAGATTCTAGAAGTGTCTGGAAATCTATTGGAGGGATGCAACACTATTCTTCTGCAAGAAATTTCATAATTTTGTGTTTTTTTTTGGCAGGTTGAAGTTTATTGTCACGAGTCTTGTCCTAGAGGCAGAACTGAGCGATTTCCCCTTAGATGGGCCAGCTGCAAAGTGAAAATGGGCTTTTTGGTGTTAATTTAAGGTTAGGGTTAGGCATTAGGGTTAACAGTGTGGTTAAAGTTAGGTTTAAAATCTGATTTTATGATTTGTGGCTGTGCCAGCTAGCTAGTGACCACTCTGCAGAACTGCCTCCAGAACAAGATTCATGACAAAAAAACACTAACCTGTGTTTTGTTGATGGTGATGGAAAACGCTGTCTCAGACACCGCTCCAGAATCTCCCATAAGTGTTCAGTTGGGTTGAGATCTGGTGACTGTGCGGCCATTGCCTGTGGTTTACACCATTTTCATGCTCATCAAAATGTTCAGTTACCACTTCTGCCCTGTGGATGGGGGACCCTTATCATCCTAGGGGGGCATAGCCATGGTAGCCAAAATAATGGTCTGCCCAGCATTTTTATAAATGTTAATTGCTTAATTAACTCAGGAACCACACCTGTGTGGAAGCACATTCTTTCAATATACTTGGCATCCCTCATTTACTCAAGCGTTTCCATTATTTTGGGCAGTTACCTATATGTTGCCAGTGAAAATGCTACATGTCGGTCACCCTTGTGCAACTTTTGGCACTTTTCAAATATTGAATTGGAATTTCAATTAATGTCCTGAATTGACCATGGCTCTGGATAGAAACTCATAGCTTCTGTGGACATGCTAGCTACTCTGCTACCATGCACTCTACCTACCATGCTTTGCATCTGCTACCTCCTCAATACTACCAAAGCATTAACATCTCATCCCCAGCCCCAGTCCTCTCCCTCTATACATGTCTTACAAAATATGAGTATTGCCCTCCTGCATCCCTAAATGAACCTACAAACACACAGAGAAAATAGTGATAGTAAGAAATAGAATAGAGATGTGGAGGTAGAGATAGAGAGAAGCTAAAAAAGAATGAGAGAGTGAGAGAGACAGAGAGAGAAAGAAACTAAGAAAGAATGAGAGAGGGAGCGAGAGAGAGAAGCTAAGAAAGACAGAGAGAGAGAGAGAGAGAGAGACAATCATTTGAAAAATAGATGACAATTCTGTTTTGTGTCATTACAATAATCTATCCAGACGGTCGCTGGTGCATTTTGGGTATAGAATTATAAACAAACAAAGAAATTGGTAAACAGACGAACAAACAGACTGTGGTCAATATGGATTGACTCTGTTGCTATAGTGCGTCAGAGTGAGAGAAGGGGCTTATGGGTAGCCATCAGCAGGCAAGGCTACCTGGCAAAAAGGAAGAGGGAAAAAAACGCTCTGTCATCATTCTCACAGATTGTCACAGAAAAATAATTGTAAGGATTTGAAAAAGGCATTCCGTATCGCGTAGGTAGGGCATTCCGCTGTCCAAGTTTGTAGTTTATCTAGCTGATAAGATCAGCCAATTCCCCTCCTCCTCCTCCCCTTCCTCCTCCTCCTTGTCAACACCTTCCTGCTTCTTCTTCTCCCCTCCTCTTCTCCCTTCCACCTCCCCTCCCCAATCCCCCAAATGGAGTGGTCCATTTCCTCATCTCGAACACCACTGCACCGAATCAGCCAAAAAGAGAAAGAGAGAGAGAATGAGCGAGAGAAAGAGAGAAGAGGTGGGACTTAGCCCATAATTGACCAATCAAGGTGAGAGTTTGAGTGCAGTGGGCAGAGTCTCAAGTCTCTGTCGTGTGGGGGGAGAGGAGGGGGCAGGGTTATGTTGCAGTCTCCTTCGGGTCGGGTTTGTTGATTGGTTTACCCCCGTTCATGGCCACTGGTTCGCTGGTTGAGCTTTTGCTGGGCGGGACTCCGGCAACTTTAGGCAATGTCTCCCTGACGTCGTGCAACGACGGCTCCTTGTACATCGCAACTACAGAGAACAGGAGAGATCAGAGTGTTAGAGCGTGTGAGTGTGTGTGTGTGTGTGTGTGTGTGTGTGTGTGTGTGTGTGTGTGTGTGTGTGCATCCATGTGTGTGTGACAACCCCCTTACCTTCTATAGGTTTGGGCAGGAAGTGAGCGGCTGGTTTGGTCTTTTTCACTCGGTTGCCCTTCATGGGCTGTCCTTCCTTGTTCAGGCCTAAGAACCAGGCCCTCCCAGACTCATTCTGTCTGTACAGCATCGACGAGTAGATCACATAGTAGTTCTCAAACACAGACTCCTTAAACTTACACTCTGCTGTAAACAGCTCCTACAGGAGACACAGAAACACACGCAGGCACACACACAGAATCAGTATCAAACATACAACAATGGACAAATTGCTACCACTTAATATTCCATTAGATACCAGCCCAACATCCATCCAAGATTTTTATAATAGTTTCAATCAACTGTTTCCATGACGTTTATTTAACTTCCATTGGCGATGATTTACCAACATTCAACCTGCTAAATGACTCACCCTGAATTGAATTCCGCTGCTCTATCGATCTCTACATACATTCAGCCTGAATCCTAGAAGTTGTTCAGCCATCCTAGAAGATGTTTGTGCTCACTTCAAAATGAGGGGTGTTGTACAAAACAAATTCATCAGCGATTGGATCGTCTCTAACCAATCAGAGTATCAAAGCCAATGACGTAATTCATGGTTCGTGATGGCTCGCTCTAGCCCAACCCATTGGTTTCTGGAACCAATCAGAACGTTTAGAATGTGTTTGCATTCTACAAGATGTCAGGGAGGAAAGCAAATCCAGACTCATTGTGGAGAAGAAACGCTAGTGGGGGTGGTGTTTGGCGCTGTGGCTGGATGGGCAGTCAGTCTTCTAAATGACTGATTTGTACTGTAATTAACCATCCCTAGCTTCCAGAGCCTCAGAGAGACAGACGGGCTGGGAAAACATTGAAATTCCAATCAGGTGTGCTTGTCAGTCACCACCACAAGAAAAGAGACACTCGCTCACCTGTGTGGGCCTTTGTCCCCAGTTACCATGGAAACGACGGAACAGAGAAGATGGGAGGAGAAGAGGAGGAGGCCGGGGCAGTGGTTTGATGTGATGGCTAGGTGTGATTGATTGTGTTTGTGGTTGGCAACGTATTTCCATTTTCCTTTGCTCTTTTTATGGTTCTCATTATGGTTCACTGCACTTTTCCCCTGTGTCTTTCAACTCTGTCCATTTAGCACATTCAGGCTGTGTCTCAAAAGTCTAAAGTTGCTTCCTCTACTTGTCTTCTCTCCTCTCTTTCATCTGTTCTGATGTGAAAGAATTGGACAGGTGTCCACCATGTTGCTCTTACTTATCTTGTGATTTCAGATCATTTAGGATTTAAAGGCCCAATGCAGACTTTTATTTTATTTTTATCTCAACATCAAATAATTTCTGGGTAACAATTAAGTACCTTACTGTGATTGTTTTCAATTAAAATAGTAAAAAATAAACAAAAATAGCTTCTTAGCAAAGAGCGATTTTCTCAAGCAAAAATGTTGCTATGAATGTTTGGGAGGGGTTTGAGTGGGGAGGGGAAAACTGAAAACTAGCTGTTATTGGCAGAGACGTTAGGAACCCTCTTTCTAATTGGTCTATTAATTAATTAATCGCCTGGTAATACCACCAAAACTCCATCCCACCAAAATATACATTTTTAAACAGCTCTTTCACTAAAAGGACATTATCATAATTTTCATAATTTCACAGTATTATTCCAACCTCATAGTGTGGAAATATACATAAAACACAGGAAATCACACGTTTGACCGCACTGAGCCTTTAAGGTGAGGTGACAAGGAGAGGAAGCCATTTTAGACAATTGAGATGGACCTGCATACTGAACAATGTTATAAAACACAGGCTGTTAGAGAGAGAGAAGAGGAGGCAGTGGAGATTAACGGAGAGAAAGAAAGAGGGGAAGGAAAGAAAGAAAGAAAGGAGGATGTAGGAGGAGAGAAGAGAGAGATAAATCACCAAGGTAGGAGGATGTTTCCTGGGGGGAAACACACAAACACACACACACACAGTCTTGTATAACTAACCTTGTGGGGACACACAATTCAGTCCCATTCAAAATCCTATTTTACCTAACCCCTAAACCTAACACTAACCTTAACCCCAAAACCTAACCCTAGCTCCTAACCATAACCCTAAAACGAACCCTAGCTCCTAACCCTAAACATAATTCTAACCCTAACACTAATTGTAACCTTAACTCTAAACCCCATAGAAATAGCATTTGACCTTGTGGGGACCAACAAAATGTCCCTAGTTGGTCAAATGTTTGTTTGTTTACTATTCTTCTGGGGACTTCTGGTCCCAACAAGTATAGTTAAACATGTTCAAACAAATGTGAGGTATTATGTGGATTATAATTCATGGACATTTTTGTAGGGGTTGATACATTTTCCGCAAGGGAAAATCAAGTCTGACATTTCAAAGTGGAAATTACAAACTTCAGAAGCCTTATTAAACCTTGCATATACAATACTTTTTAAATGTCCTGCACTGCAAGAAACTTCTCCTGCAACAGGGTGATCAAATGAAGATCCTACATCTGTACACACACACATGCTGGACCTTAATACACTGCTCAAAAAAATAAAGGGAACACTAAAATAACACATCCTAGATCTGAATGAATGAAATATTCTTATTAAATACTTTTTTCTTTACATAGTTGAATGTGCTGACAACAAAATCACGCAAAAATTATCAATGGAAATCAAATTTATCAACCCATGGAGGTCTGGATTTGGAGTCACACTCAAAATTAAAGTGGAAAACCACACTACAGGCTGATCCAACTTTGATGTAATGTCCTTAAAACAAGTCAAAATGAGGCTCAGTAGTGTGTGTGGCCTCCACATGCCTGTATGACCTCCCTACAACGCCTGGGCATGCTCCTGATGAGGTGGCGGATGGTCTCCTGAGGGATCTCCTCCCAGACCTGGACTAAAGCATCCGCCAACGTTGCACCACAGTCTGTGGTGCAACGTGGCGTTGGTGGATGGAGCGAGACATGATGTCCCAGATGTGCTCAATTGGATTCAGGTCTGGGGAACGGGCAGGCCAGTCCATAGCATCAATGCCTTCCTCTTGCAGGAGCTGCTGACACACTCCAGCCACATGAGGTCTAGCATTGTCTTGCATTAGGAGGAACCCAGGGCCAACCGCACCAGCATATGGTCTCACAAGGGGTCTGAGGATCTCATCTCGGTACCTAATGGCAGTCAGGCTACCTCTGGCGAGCACATGGAAATGCCACCCCACACCATGACTGACCCATCGCCAAACCGGTCATGCTGGAGGATGTTGCAGGCAGCAGAACGTTCTCCACGGCGTCTCCAGACTGTCACGTCTGTCACATTTGCTCAGTGTGAACCTGCTTTCATCTGTGAAGAGCACAGGGCGCCAGTGGCGAATTTGCCAATCTTGGTGTTCTCTGGCAAATGCCAAACGGTCCTGCTGGGTTGTTGCCCTCCTACAGCCTCCTCCACGTCTCCTGATGTACTGGTCTGTCTCCTGGTAGCGCCTCCATGCTCTGGACACTACGCTGACAGACACAGCAAACCTTCTTGCCACAGCTCACATTGATGTGCCATCCTGGATGAGCTGCACTACCTGAGCCACTTGTGTGGGTTGTAGACTCCGTCTCATGCTACCACTAGAGTGAAAGCACCACCAGCATTCAAAAGTGACCAAAACATCAGCCAGGAAGCATAGGAACTGAGAAGTGGTCTGTGGTTATCACCTGCAGAACCACTCCTTTATTGGGGGTGTCTTGCTAATTGCCTATAATTTCTACCTGTTGTCTATTCCATTTGCACAACAGCATGTGAAATGTATTGTCAATCAGTGTTGCTTCCTAAGTGGACAGTTTGATTTCACAGAAGTGTGATTGACTTGGAGTTACATTGCGTTGTTTAAGTGTTCCCTTTATTTTTTTGAGCAGTGTATTTTATAATATTAGAAACTGACTTAGGGACAGTTGTCATGCTGTGCTCTATACAGCTGAGGTTAGACCAGGGGTTAGAAGGGTGCAGAGGTCAGACCAGGGGTTAGAAGGGTGCTGAGGTCAGACCAGGGGTTAGAAGGGTGCTGAGGTCAGACCAGGGGTTAGAAGGGTGCTGAGGTCAGACCAGGGGTTAGAAGAGTGCAGAGGTCAGACCAGGGGTTAGAAGGGTGCAGAGGTCAGACCAGGGGTTAGAAGGGTGCAGAGGTCAGACCAGGGGTTAGAAGGGTGCAGAGGTCAGACTAGGGGTTAGAAGGGTGCTGAGGTCAGACCAGGGGTTAGAAGGGTGCAGACTAGGGGTTAGAAGGGTGCTGAGGTCAGACCAGGGGTTAGAAGGGTGTAGAGGTCAGACCAGGGGTTAGAAGGGTGCAGAGGTCAGACTAGGGGTTAGAAGGGTGCTGAGGTCAGACCAGGGGTTAGAAGGGTGTAGAGGTCAGACCAGGGGTTAGAAGGGTGCAGAGGTCAGACCAGGGGTTAGAAGGGTGCAGAGGTTAGACCAGGGGTTAGAAGGGTGCTGAGGTCAGACCAGGGGTTAGAAGGGTGCAGAGGTCAGACCAGGGGTTAGAAGGGTGCAGAGAGTGATCCAGTATTGATCCCACATGACCACCTGGTCCCAGTGAGGATAGAGCTTATTGTTTTCTCTGTCATGCAGGGAGTGTGTGTCAGTGTGTGCGTGGTGTGTATGTGTGTATGTGGTGTGTGCGTGTGGTTTGTATGTGTGTATGTGGTGTGTATGTGTGTGTTGTGTCGTGTTTGTGTGTTGAGTGTGTGTGTGTGTCATGTGTTGTGTGTATGTGTGGTAAGTGTGTGTATGTGTATGTGTGTCGTGTGGCAAATGTGTATGTGTGGGTTTGTGTGTGTTTGTGTCTCCAACACGGTTCATTATCACACTGCTAATTACCCAGGGGAATTGTGGGTAAACAAGTAAGTTAAAGAAAGGAAAGAGGGCGAGAGGAGGAGGACTGGAGAATGGCAGAATACAGGACAGAATAAACACTGTGTGAAGGACTAGTGAAAACTAGAGACCTCTTTAGATGGGGTGTTAAAAGTCTTAAAAGAGCAATTTTCATTTTTGGCAAAATTTATTTTTGTATAAGTTATCTTTTCGAAATAATTTTGGCCGTTGTGGTTTAAACCAAAAAATCGATATGAAAAATGGTGTTCAGTTCTACAGTTGTCTGTATCTCTTCAGCTGCCATAAACTGTTAACATGGAGAGGTATAGAGTAGCATCCTTGCTGTTGTGTGTCCTGTCTGGTTGTCCTTTAGTGAGGATGACACCATGCTCTTCCTTTCAACTCCGCAAACCTTTCATCTAGTCATCCGGTCCTGTTTCTGCCTCTGGATCCAACACACACGTGCACACACACACACAATAAGGTCTATGTCAGAAAACAGATGCTCTGGTATAGAAAGGAAAAGTGAGAGAGAGAGAGAGAGAGACAGAGAGAGAGAGAGGGAGAGAAGAGGAAGAGAATAGAGAGAGCGAGCGAGAGAAGAGAGGGAGAGAAGAGGAAGAGAAGAGAGAACAAGAGAGGAGGAAGAGAGAGCGAGAGAAGAGAGGGAGAGAAGAGGACGAAAAGAGAGAGAGAGCGAGAGAAGATGGAGAGCGAGAACAAGAGAGAAGACAAAGAGGTAGTGAGAGAGAGAGAGAGAGAGAGAGAGAGAGAGAGAGAGAGAAGGTGAAGAGAAGAGAGAGCAAGAGTAGAGGAAGAAAGAGAGAGAGAGAGAAAAGACGAAGAGGGAGCGAGAGAGAGGAGAGGGAGAGAAGAGGAAGAGAGAGAGCGAGAGATGATGAAGAGAGAGAGAGAGAGAGTGAGAGAAGATGAAGAGGGAGCGAGAGAGAGAGAGAGAAGAGAGGGAGAGAAGATGAAGAGGGAGCGAGAGAGAGAGAGAGAAGAGAGGGAGAGAAGATGAAGAGGGAGCGAGAGAGAGAGAGAGAAGAGAGGGAGAGAAGATGAAGAGGGAGCGAGAGAGAGAGAAGAGAGGGAGAGAAGATGAAGAGGGAGCGAGAGAGAGAGAGAGAAGAGAGGGAGAGAAGATGAAGAGGGAGCGAGAGAGAGAGAGAAGAGAGGGAGAGAAGATGAAGAGGGAGCGAGAGAGAGAGAGAGAAGAGAGG
Source organism: Oncorhynchus clarkii lewisi (assembly GCF_045791955.1). Lineage (NCBI taxonomy): Eukaryota > Metazoa > Chordata > Actinopteri > Salmoniformes > Salmonidae > Oncorhynchus > Oncorhynchus clarkii. The sequence goes on along the minus strand of NC_092153.1, from coordinate 12,380,460 downwards.
GAGAGAAGATGAAGAGGGAGCGAGAGAGAGAGAGAGAAGAGAGGGAGAGAAGATGAAGAGGGAGCGAGAGAGAGAGAGAGAAGAGAGGGAGCGAGAGAGAGAGAGAGAAGAGAGGGAGAGAAGATGAAGAGGGAGCGAGAGAGAGAGAGAGAAGAGAGGGAGAGAAGATGAAGAGGGAGCGAGAGAGAGAGAGAGAAGAGAGGGAGCGAGAGAGAGAGAGAGAAGAGAGGGAGAGAAGATGAAGAGGGAGCGAGAGAGAGAGAGAGAAGAGAGGGAGAGAAGATGAAGAGGGAGCGAGAGAGAGAGAGAGAAGAGAGGGAGAGAAGATGAAGAGGGAGCGAGAGAGAGAGAGAGAAGAGAGGGAGAGAAGATGAAGAGGGAGCGAGAGAGAGAGAGAGAAGAGAGGGAGAGAAGATGAAGAGGGAGCGAGAGAGAGAGAGAGAAGAGAGGGAGAGAAGATGAAGAGGGAGCGAGAGAGAGAGAGAGAAGAGAGGGAGAGAAGATGAAGAGGGAGCGAGAGAGAGAGAGAGAAGAGAGGGAGAGAAGATGAAGAGGGAGCGAGAGAGAGAGAGAGAAGAGAGGGAGAGAAGATGAAGAGGGAGCGAGAGAGAGAGAGAGAAGAGAGGGAGAGAAGATGAAGAGGGAGCGAGAGAGAGAGAGAGAAGAGAGGGAGAGAAGATGAAGAGGGAGCGAGAGAGAGAGAGAGAAGAGAGGGAGAGAAGATGAAGAGGGAGCGAGAGAGAAGAGAGGGAGAGAAGATGAAGAGGGAGCGAGAGAGAGAGAGAGAAGAGAGGGAGAGAAGATGAAGAGGGAGCGAGAGAGAGAGAGAGAAGAGAGGGAGAGAAGATGAAGAGGGAGCGAGAGAGAGAGAGAGAAGAGAGGGAGAGAAGATGAAGAGGGAGCGAGAGAGAGAGAGAGAAGAGAGGGAGAGAAGATGAAGAGGGAGCGAGAGAGAGAGAGAGAAGAGAGGGAGAGAAGATGAAGAGGGAGCGAGAGAGAGAGAGAGAAGAGAGGGAGAGAAGATGAAGAGGGAGCGAGAGAGAGAGAGAGAAGAGAGGGAGAGAAGATGTGTTGTGTTGCCTATGTATTCATGTGTTTAATATGTCATGGAACATGTCAGCTCATAGGCATCAGCAGACTCTGGGCAGGAATTAGTGGTTGTCTCCTTGTTTATCTCTACTGAACAATAATATAAATGCAACATGTAAAATGTTGGTCCCATGTTTCATGAGCTTAAATAAAAGATCCCAGAAATGTTAGTTATGCACAAAAAAGTGTATTTCTCTCAAATTTTGTACACAAATTTGTTTCCATCCCTGTTAGTGAGCATTTCTCCTTTGCCAAGATAATCCATCCACCTGACAGGTGTGGCATATCAAGAAGCTGATTAAACAGCATGATCATTACACAGGTGCACCTTGTACTGGGGACAATAAAAGGGCACTCTAAAATGTGCAGTTGTGTCACACAACACAATGCCATAGATGGTTTTGAGGAAGCATGCAATTGGCATGCTGACTGCAGGAATGTCCACAAGAGCTGTTGCCAGATAATTGAATGTTAATTTCTCTACCATAAGCCGCTTCCTATGTCATTTTAAAGAATTTGAAAGTAAGTCCAACCGGCTTCACAACTGCAGACCACATGTAACCATGCCAGCCCAGGACCTCCACATCCGGCTTCTTCACCTGTGGGATCGTTCGAGGCCAGCCACCTGGACAGCTGATGAAACTAATGAGTAATAAAGCCCTTTTGTGGGGAAAAGGTGGCACATACAGCACCTATCTTACTTACGTTTTCCTCCATAGTATTAACATGTAGAGGATATGATAGTTCTCCCTCAATAGTATTAACATGTAGAGGATATGATAGTTCTCCCTCCATAGTATTAACATGTAGAGGATATGATAGTTCTCCCTCCATAGTATTAACATGTACAGGATATGATAGTTCTCCCTCCATAGTATTAACATGTTATTAATATGATAGTTCTCCCTCCATAGTATTAACATGTTATTAATATGATAGTTCTCCCTCCATAGTATTAACATGTACAGGATATGATAGTTCTCCCTCCATAGTATTAACATGTAGAGGATATGATAGTTCTCCCTCCATAGTATTAACATGTAGAGGATATGATAGTTCTCCCTCCATAGTATTAATATGATAGTTCTCCCTCCATAGTATTAACATGTTATTAATATGATAGTTCTCCCTCCATAGTATTAACATGTAGAGGATATGATAGTTCTCCCTCCATAGTATTAACATATAGAGGATATGATAGTTCTCCCTCCATAGTATTAACATGTAGAGGATATGATAGTTCTCCCTCCATAGTATTAACATGTAGAGGATATGATAGTTCTCCCTCCATAATATTAACATGTAGAGGATATGATAGTTCTCCCTCCATAGTATTAACATGTACAGGATATGATAGTTCTCCCTCCATAGTATTAACATGTAGAGGATATGATAGTTCTCCCTCCATAGTATTAACATGTAGAGGATATGATAGTTCTCCCTCCATAGTATTAACATGTAGAGGATATGATAGTTCTCCCTCCATAGTATTAACATGTAGAGGATATGATAGTTCTCCCTCCATAGTATTAACATGTAGAGGATATGATAGTTCTCCCTCCATAGTATTAACATGTTATTAATATGATAGTTCTCCCTCCATAGTATTAACATGTACAGGATATGATAGTTCTCCCTCCATAGTATTAACATGTAGAGGATATGATAGTTCTCCCTCCATAGTATTAACATGTAGAGGATATGATAGTTCTCCCTCCATAGTATTAACATGTAGAGGATATGATAGTTCTCCCTCCATAGTATTAACATGTAGAGGATATGATAGTTCTCCCTCCATAGTATTAACATGTAGAGGATATGATAGTTCTCCCTCCATAGTATTAACATGTTATTAATATGATAGTTCTCCCTCCATAGTATTAACATGTACAGGATATGATAGTTCTCCCTCCATAGTATTAACATGTAGAGGATATGATAGTTCTCAATCCACAATATTAACATGTAGAGGATATGATAGTTCTCCCTCCATAGTATTAACATGTAGAGAATATGATAGTTCTCCCTCCATAGTATTAACATGTAGAGGATATGATAGTTCTCCGTCCATAATATTAACATGTAGAGGATATGATAGTTCTCCCTCCATAATATTAACATGTAGAGGATATGATAGTTCTCCCTCCATAATATTAACATGTAGAGGATATGATAGTTCTCCCTCCATAGTATTAACATGTACAGGATATGATAGTTCTCCCTCCATAATATTAACATGTAGAGGATATGATAGTTCTCCCTCCATAGTATTAAAATGTACAGGATATGATAGTTCTCCCTCCATAGTATTAACATGTTATTAATATGATAGTTCTCCCTCCATAGTATTAACATGTAGAGGATATGATAGTTCTCCCTCCATAGTATTAACATGTAGAGGATATGATAGTTCTCCCTCCATAGTATTAACATGTAGAGGATATGATAGTTCTCCCTCTATAGTATTAACATGTAGAGGATATGATAGTTCTCCCTCCATAGTATTAACATGTACAGGATATGATAGTTCTCCCTCCATAGTATTAACATGTAGAGGATATGATAGTTCTCCCTCCATAGTATTAACATGTAGAAGATATGATAGTTCTCCCTCCATAGTATTAACATGTTATTAATATGATAGTTCTCCCTCCATAGTATTAACATGTTATTAATATGATAGTTCTCCCTCCATAGTATTAACATGTAGAGGATATGATAGTTCTCCCTCCATAGTATTAACATGTAGAGGATATGATAGTTCTCCCTCCATAGTATTAACATGTTATTAATATGATAGTTCTCCCTCCATAGTATTAACATGTAGAGGATATGATAGTTCTCCCTCCATAGTATTAACATGTACAGGATATGATAGTTCTCCCTCCATAGTATTAACATGTACAGGATATGATAGTTCTCCCTCCATAGTATTAACATGTACAGGATATGATAGTTCTCCCTCCATAGTATTAACATGTAGAGGATATGATAGTTCTCCCTCCATAGTATTAACATGTAGAGGATATGATAGTTCTCCCTCTATAGTATTAACATGTAGAGGATATGATAGTTCTCTCTCCTTAGTATTAACATGTTATTAATATGATAGTTCTCCCTCCATAGTATTAACATGTAGAGGATATGATAGTTCTCCCTCCATAGTATTAACATGTAGAGGATATGATAGTTCTCCCTCTATAGTATTAACATGTAGAGGATATGATAGTTCTCTCTCCTTAGTATTAACATGTTATTAATATGATAGTTCTCCCTCCATAGTATTAACATGTACAGGATATGATAGTTCTACCTCCATAGTATTAACATGTAGAGGATATGATAGTTCTCCCTCCATAATATTAACATGTAGAGGATATGATAGTTCTCCCTACATAGTATTAACATGTAGAGGATATGATAGTTCTCCCTCCATAGTATTAACATGTAGAGGATATGATAGTTCTCCCTCCATAGTATTAACATGTAGAGGATATGATAGTTCTCCCTCCATAGTATTAACATGTAGAGGATATGATAGTTCTCCCTCCATAGTATTAACATGTTATTAATATGATAGTTCTCCCTCCATAGTATTAACAGGTAGAGGATATGATAGTTCTCCCTCCATAGTATTAACATGTTGACACGACTTCCACCGAAGTTGTTTCCTCTCCTTGTTCGGGCGGTGTTCGGCGGTCGGCGTCACTGGTCTTCTAGCCATCGTCGATCCACTTTTCATTTTCCATTTGTTTTGTCCTGTTTTCCTACACACCTGGTTTCCATTTCCCTCATTTATTGTTGTGTATTTAACCCTCTGTTCCCTTCATGTCTTTGTGTGGAATTGTTTGTTGTAGGTGCTTATGTACATGTTTACTGGTGCGCCTCGGGTTTGTGTACCCATATTCTGTAGTATTTTTATGCCGTTGGGTTTTGGATTAAACTGCTCCGGCTACTACCTAGTTCTGCTCTCCTGCGTCTGACTTCCCTGCCACCAGTTACGCACCCCTTTACACATGTACAGGATATGATAGTTCTCCCTCCATAGAAAACTCTAAGACCTGATGGTGAGGGCTACAGTATATACTGTATACTGTTTTTGTTACTATAAAGGTGTAAACCAACATACAGGTTTCTGTCTAACTGTGTGTGTTGTCTGTGTGTCTGCATGAGTGTGTGCTCGAGTACTCAGATGTGTATGCGTGTAACTGTGTGTATGTGTGTGTGTGTGTGTGTGTGTGTGTGTGTGTGTGTGTGTGTGTGTGTGTGTGTGTGTGTGTGCTCGAGTACTCAGATGTGTGTGTTGTTCACACTCTTCAACACACACTCAGAGCTGGTTTCCTCTTGCCCGGCATCGTTGGTAATTAACACATACCAGATCATTTCACACTAGGCCATCTGTTGACTGCAGAGACAGAGACCGAGAGAGATGGGTGGATAGACACGAGTCTCTCTCTACAACCAGAGAGCTGTCTCATCTGTCTGACAGATGTGTAGTACTATAGATCATCTTGATGCTTCATCATCAGGAGGAGTAACACTACAACACTCTATTCTTGATCTTACTGTTAAGGGTCGGCCATCTTGTGTCTTTGTGATTCATCAAAGCAGCGCCTTTATAAACCAACACTCTATAAACCATCAAAGCATCGCCTCTATAAACCATTAATCAAAGCATCGCCTCTATAAACAGTACTAGAGGAACATATCTGTTGTTATTATTATAAAACATATTTCTTCGGTAAAAAAACAGACAATATCTGTTAAATCCCTAACAGGACTGCTTTTTTTTCATAGTCAGCGGTGTGTGTGTGTGCGCGCGGGTGCATGTGGACAGGACTTCCCCCATCAATAATTAAAAAGCAGCCCTCCTCCCTCTGTCTCTAACTGAACAGAGAAACAGAACATAACATCTCTCCTCCAAAAAAGGACAAAACAAGCGGCCGGCTGCTCTCCTCTCTGCAGCATCATATCACTGTCCCTCGCTCCGACACAGTGAGGAAAAAGAGTGATATTTGACTGCTCTGGTGTGTCAGGGTCGGGAATAATTAATATCCCTCCCTCCCTCACTCCCTCTCCATGTCTCCCTCCCTCCCTCCCTCCCTCCCTCTCCATGTCTCACTCTCACCCACTTTCTCTCACCATCTTTCTCACCACTTCACTTTCTCTCAAGGAAGCCCTCAAGTTTCCTTGGAGACAAGGAGGGAGAGGAGGGTTTGGGTGCAAACGGATGTGGATTTCTCTCTATTTCAATCTCTTTCTCTCTCTGCTGGTCTTTTCCATATAAAGCTCCTTGTTAGAACCTGTCGAAGCAGAAGCAGCAGCTGGTGTAATTCCATTATTATGTGATGAATAAAGAGGATGAGTGATGGTGAATTCACAATGAGAAACACGAAGGGAACTGTTCTTCTGATATATCTAGTGTCATATAGTGACATGCCCATTGATTCATCACCAACCCCATGAAGACTAGAGAACTATTCAATATAAGAATCTTACTGAGGAGTCATATAATGTTGCAGCCTAAAGAGAAGATGACCTTTTGTGCCCTACCTCGGGTAATGACCAGAGGAGGCTGGTGGGAGGCGCTACAGGAGGACGGGCTCACTGTAACGGCTGGAATGGAATCAATGGAACGGAGTCAAATGTGTAGTTTCCATGTGTTTGATACCGTTCCATAGATTCCATTCCAGCCACTACGATGAGCTTGTCCTCCTATAATAGCGCCTCCCACCAGCCTCCTCTGGTCACGACAATGTTTAGTATTCATGACGCATGTTCCCCTTCATACGAACCCGGGGTGAACCAATGGTCAGACAAACAGCACTGTACACATAAAATAAGCCACAATAGTTTTTTGAGCGAGAATAAAGACAACTTTCGAGTAGTAAGCCATGTTAATAAGAAGGGTCTAGAATCGTCTTATATGGTGAGCTACCGACTGACTAGGACAGGCAAGCCCCATACTATTGTGGACGACTTAATTCTTCCTGCTGCCGCGGATATTGCTGGGACAATGCTGGGGGAAAAGGCCAAAAAAACTATACAGACAATGCCTTCATCAAACAACACTGTTTCACGATGCATCAGTGACATGGTAGGAGGTGTTTTGAAACAATTACTGCTTCGCATTCAAGCCAGTGAATTATTTGCGTTACAGCTGGATGAGTCAACAGACGTGGCGGGCCTGGCACAGCTCCTGGTATATGTCCGTTACGTTTATGGGGGTCAATTAAAGGAAGACACCCTCTTCTGGAAACCCAACATTGCAGAGTTATGTGCATCCTTTCAAGCACAACCTTCTCATTAACCTGTGGTGAGTTACTCACAATTTTTGATGAACAAATAAAGTTTTATATGAAGATGGCTAAATAAAGAGCAAAATGATTGATTATTATTATATTATTATTTGTTCCCTGGTCCTATAAAAGCTCTTTGTCACTTCCCATGAGCAGGGTTGTGACAAAAACTCACTCTCATTCTTATGTTTAATAAATGTATCGTATAGTGTGTGTGTGGCAGGCTTCCAATGATGGCAAAAAACAGTGTGCTGACCCTGGTGCTAGAGGGGGTACAGCTGACCCTGGTGCTAGAGGGGGTACAGCTGACCCTGGTGCTAGAGGGGGTACAGCTAACCCTGGTGCTAGAGGGGGTACAGCTGACCCTGGTGCTAGAGGGGGTACAGCTGACCCTGGTGCTAGAGTGGGTACAGCTGACCCTGGTGCTAGAGGGGGTACAGCTGACCCTGGTGCTAGAGGGGGTACAGCTGACCCTGGTTCTAGAGGGGATACAGCTGACCCTGGTTCTAGAGGGGGTACAGCTGACCCTGGTGCTAGAAGGGGTACAGCTGACGCTGGTGCTAGAGGGGGTACAGCTGACCCTGGTGCTAGAGGGGGTACAGCTGACCCTGGTGCTAAAGGGGAGGGGGTACGCAGCTGGAGGTGGAATGTTTGAAGGGGTACGGGACTATAAAACGTTTGGAAACCACTGTATTAGACAAATCCTCACTATGGCCTCTGGGGAAACGTACACGTATTCCTCCTGAAGGCTTCCAGAATCTTGTTGAACCCAGTGTGTCTACAGGACAGCTGGGCAGTATATTAGCACGGTGACTGAGTGGTATAAAGGTTGCGTTTACACAGGCAGCCCAATTCCAATCTTTTTTTCACTAATTGGTCTTTCAACCTGTCAGATCTTTGGCCAATAATTGGGCAAAAAATCAGATTTGGTCTGCCTGTGTAAACTCAGCCTTAGATAGTTAGATCAATCTGTTTTAGGTGAAATAATTACACACATACACTTATAGAAGAAAACTGAGTATTGTCATAGTAGTCAACAGAAAATCAACCAAGATGGCCGCCCGGCTGGCACACGTCATCATCAGCACTGGTCTGTACTCACTGATGAGTAGAGGTGTCCCTCCCCGTTCATGGCGATGTACAGACCCATCTTGACTGACTGGATGGCCACCACTCGAAGGCCCACTGGGATGAGGTTGAACAAAGCTGAGAGACAAATCAGCACAGTAAAGCAGATTGACAATCTTACCGATAGAATACACATTATTGTGTGTGTGTGTGTGTGTGTGTGTGTGTGTGTGTGTGTGTGTGTGTGTGTACGTAGCATACGTATGCATCTATATAAGATTCAGATACTCAGTCAACCATGTGACACAGTTTCAAACACACACACACATGACTAGAATGGAACGATACAGTATATACATGAAAGCTACCAGAACACTTAATCCCATGAATGGATCACGAGACGTGTATGAGACTTGACACATGCGTGTAGTAGCCGTGTGAGAAATGACATTATTCACAGAGCCGTGTTCATCTGGACTTCGGTGTGTCAGCTCTCATTTGTCCATGTTTGACATGTACTGCATGAGATCTGTGATTGGATGACTTCTGATAAAATGTCTGTCACTGGGTTGACGGAGGTTGCCACTCAGCCACTCAATCTACCCCCCTCTGTGTGTGCATGTGTGTTCGTGCGGACTCACAGGAGTTAGTGCCGTCATCTTTGGTCCCGTCCAGACATCCATCTGGGTTCATCTGCAAGTAGTATCCCTGTCTGCAGTACAACCTGGTCACTATGCCCTTAAGCTGTGGATCTAGAGGGAGAGAGGAGAGAGGAGATAAAGGAGAGAAAGGAGAGAAAGGAGAGAGGCGAGAGAAAGGAGAGAGGAGATAGGAGAGAGAGAGGAGAGAGAAAGGAGAGAGGAGAGAGGAGAGAGGAGAGAGGAGAGAGGAGAGAGAAAGGATAGAGGAGAGGGAAAGGATAGAGGAGAAAGGAGAGAGAGAGAAAGGAGAGAGGAGAGAGAGAAGAGAGAGAAAGGAGAGAGGAGAGAGAGGTGAGGAGAGAGAAAGGAGAGAGGAGAGAGAAATGAGAGGAGAGAGAGGAGAGAGGAGAGAGAACGGAGAGAGGAGAGAGAAAGGAGAGAGAAAGGAGAGAGGAGAGAGAAAGGAGAGAGGAGAGAGAAAGGAGAAAGGAGAGAGGAGAGAGGAGAGAGAAAGGAGAGAGAAAGGAGAGCGAAAAGAGAGGAGAGAGAAAGGAGAGAGAAAGGAAAGAGGAGACAGAAAGGAGAAAGGAGATAGGAGAGAGAAAGGAGAGAGAAAGGAGTGAGGAGAGAGAGAGGAGAGAGAGAAGAACGAGAGGAGAGAGAGAGAGAGAGAGAGAGAGAGAGAGAGAGAGAGAGAGAGAGAGAGAGAGAGAAAGATAGATAGAAGAGAGAGAGTCTCATTATTAAAAGGTGGGCTGGCTTCAGTGTAAAAGTTCAAGACTACATTATTCTGAGGTTTCTTTTATCTCCGTGACAATATCAGTCTGTTTTCACAAAGAAAGAGCGAGCAGACAGACCGGAGCTCAGGAGAAAAAGCTCTTAATCTCAGAAATGTCTGAGAATGTCAGCATGTGTGTGCAACGCAGTCCACACCCACACAGGCCCAAGACTTCATTATGTTCTCCCCCAACTCCCTGTCACAAAACAGCCAGAGAAAGAAACATGTCAAACAGAGAAACAGAGAGAGAAACAGAGAGAGAAACAGAGAGAGAAACAGAGAGCGAAACAGAGAGAGAAACAGAGAGAGAAACAGAGAGAGAAACAGAGAGAGAACCAGAGAGAGAAACAGAGAGAGAAACAGAGAGAGAAACAGAGAGAGAGCGTAAGAGAAGGATTTTGGAACAGTGTTCTAGGGCTGAGGAGAAAGAGAATAAAGGAGCAGGAGGAGAAGCCATGGTGAAATAGCTGGACCCAACACACACATACGGTGCATTAGGAAAGTATTCAGACCCGTTGACTTTTCCCACGTTTTGTTATGTTACAGCCTTTTCTAAAATGGATTCAATAGTTTTCCCCTCATCAATCTACACAAAATTCCCCATAATGACGAAGCAAAAAGAGGTCTCTAGACATTTTTGCAAATGTATAAATAAAAAATAAAAAACTAACATATCACATTTACATAACTATTCAGATCATTTTCATCAGTACTTTGTTGAATCACCTTTTGGCAGTTATTACAATGTCGAGTCTTCTTGGGTATGACGCTACAAGCTTGGCACACCTGTATTTGGAGAGTTTCTCCCATTCTTCTCTGCAGATCCTCTCAAGCTCTGTCAGGTTGGATGGGGAGCGTCGCTGCACAGCTTTTTTCAGGTCTCTCCAGAGATGTTCGATCGGGTTCAAGTCCGGGCTCTGGCTGGGCCACTCAAGGACATTCACAGACTTGTTCTGAAGCCACTCTTGCACTGTCTTGGCTGTGTGCTTAGGGTCGTTATCATACTGGAAGGTGAACCTTGCTCCGTTCATCTTTCCCTCAATCCTGGCTAGTCTCTCAGTCCCTGCCGCTGAAAAACATCCCCCCAGCCTGATGCTGCCACCACCATGCTTCACCGAATGGATGGTGCCAGGTTTCCTCCAGACGTGATGCTTTTGGCATTCAGGCCAAAGAGTTCAATCTTGGTTTCAATCAGACCAGAGAATCTTGCTTCTCATGGTCTGAGTCTTTAGGTGCCTTTTGGCAAACTCCAAGAGGGCTGTCATGTACCTTTTACTGAGGAGTGGCATCCGTCTGGCCACTCTACTATTAAGGCCTGATTGGTGGAGTGCTGCAGAGATGGTTGTCCTTCTGGAAGGTTCTACCATCTCCACAGAGGAAATCTGGAGCGCTGTCAGAGTGACAATCGGGCTCTTGGTCACCTCCCAGACCAAGGCCCTTCTCCCCCGATTGCTCGATTTAGCCGGGTGACCAGCTCTAGGAAGTGTTTTGGTGGTTCCAAACTTCTTCCATTTAAGAATTATGGAGGCCACTGTGTTCTTGGGGACCTTCAATGCTGCAGACCTTTTTTGGTTCCCTTCCCCAGATCTGTGCCTCGTCACAAACCTGTCTCGAAGCTCTACGGACAATTCCTTTGACCTCATGGCTTGGTTTTTGCTCTGACATGCACTGTCAACTGTGGGACCTTATATAGACATGCGTGTGCCTTTCCAAATCATGTCCTATCAAGTTAATTTACCACAGGTGCACTCCAATCAAGTTGTAGAAACATCAAGGATGATCAATGGAAACAGGATGCACCTGAGCTCAATTTCGAGTCTCATAGCAAAGGGTCTGAATACTTATGTAAATAAGGTATTTATGTTTTTTTTATTTTGAATACATTTGCAAACATTTCTTAAAACCAGTTTTCACTTTGTCATTATGGGGTATTGAGTGTAGATTGATTTTTCATCGATTATAGAAAGAATATGGCTGTAACATAACAAAATGTGGAAAATGTCAAGGGGTCTGAATACATTCTGAATGTACACCGACCGCACCATCCTGCCTCACACACACACACACACACACACACACACACACACACACACACACACACACACACACACACACACACACACACACACACACACACACACACACACACACACACACACACACACACACACACAGCACCCTCCTGTGTCTCTGTAGTAATGACGGATTCCCCTTCTGTTGACATTAATATTAACTGATGCTCTGCACATGTAGACCACACCCAATGCACTCTCTCTCTCTCTCTCACTCTCGTTCTCCCTCTACACACACACACACACACAAACACACTCACACTCGACACACACTTTCTGTCACACAAACAGACCACACCCTCTTCTGAGTCTCTACAGCAATGTGGAGATCCCCTCTGAAGGTGTTGTGGTGATGTGTGTGTGCCAGAGGAAAAAAGGTATGCTCCAATGAGCATGATAGATTAGAATGCAGACGAGACTGACCCAGTTTAGAAGAGCGAGAGAAAGGGATTTTCCAGTTTCCACACCAGGGACAGGGGCGGGATGGGAGGAATGGTTACCAACCCTCTACACTAGTAGTCTGTCTGTTCAGCTCAACGTTCAACCACCTGAGAATACATTTTAGAAGACCTTAGACAACGTCTGGTCATTTTAATTTGGGGGTGAAAAACCACTTTAACCATCTATTACTATTCAGTCTTTACTAAATAGAGTAGAGATGAGGAGATAGAGGTGGAGTCACTGAGATGAGAACAGAGTAGAGATGAGGAGATAGGGATGGAGTCACTGAGATGAGAACAGAGTAGAGATGAGGAGATAGAGGTGGAGTCACTGAGATGAGAACAGAGTAGAGATGAGGAGATAGGGGTGGAGTCTCTGAGATGAGAACAGAGTAGAGATGAGGAGATAGAGGTGGAGTCACTGAGATGAGAACAGAGTAGAGATGAGGAGATAGGGGTGGAGTCACTGAGATGAGAACAGAGTAGAGATGAGGAGAGGTGGAGTCACTGAGATGAGAACAGAGTAGAGATGATGAGATAGAGGTGGAGTCTCTGAGATGAGAACAGAGTAGAGATGAGGAGATAGAGGTGGAGTCACTGAGATGAGAACATAGTAGAGATGAGGAGAGGTGGAGTCACTGAGATGAGAACAGAGTAGAGATGATGAGATAGAGGTGGAGTCACTGAGATGAGCACAGAGTAGAGATGAGATGAGGATAGAGGTGGAGGAGATGAGAGTAGTGTAGATTATGCTCTAGAAGGACTTCAACAGTACAGATTCACTTAGAGAGACCCATTTAAACACTGTTTAATCAAGTGTGTCAGGGCTTCCTCTAATACCTTAATGAGTCTCTCTCTCTCTCTCTGTGTGTGTGTGTGTGTGTGTGTGTGTGTGTGTGTGTGTGTGTGTGTGTGTGTGTGTGTGTGTGTCCTTATGGAAATCCTGTTCCGTATGAGTGTTAAACGAAGGAGTGTTATCAGACCATTGACTTCCACTCAGAGACAGAGAGGGTATCAGGAAGACACATCTGTACCATAACTAGACTCTCCTAAAGACCCTCCTTTATGGATGGTTTATCCTGGGTCCAGTTTCCCTGAGCCTCTGTAGAGTTACATAGTTCAAAGCTGCACAGTCAAACATGACATGGAATGTGGGGGAAAACAAAGCCCTTTTCCTAAAGTGTATCTCTTTTTCAATGGAAACACATGGTCAAGACGACTCAAAACATATACAAAATTCCCAAGCTTCCATAAATCTGACTAACGGAATTGTATTTCTTAACTTTGGGAATTCTGTCTGCTTCAACAGGTAGGGTCTCTTTCCTTCCTCACTGACCTGCTGTGTGTTACTGAGGAGAAATTCCCATTTTCCCAGATTCCCATATCCTGTCTGTTACTAGGGAAACTGGTCCAGGATTCCCTCTTTGTCTGGGTTGCCATGGATACAGTCTCGTGATCCCAATGTCCCTGTCTGCTTATCCAGAGGAAGGTATTTCCCCGTCTTTGTCTGCGTTGTTCCAACACCGCTAATCTCTGGTTGTCCTCCCTATGAGAATCCATATCATTTTAATCAAAATGATATCGACCTATTGAATAGAACATGTATTGAATAATACCTGTCGCCATAAATCAAAATGTCAATATCATAAGATTCTGTATTGCACGAGAGCAATCATTACAGTTGTTGTCATCATTGGTAGGCTACTCTAAATCAGGGATATATGGACTCTACATGGGCTCTCAGGTCAACTACAGATGGTGGACGTTCCTGTAACATACATGTACTAGGGATTCTATGACCAATGATTGATTTCTGCTATGTGTGACTACTTGAAAGAAGGTGCAAGAAGGAAGAACACATTTTATACTACATCAAGAAGCAGAAGAGGAGAGGGTGGCTTTTCACAGTATTTGAACATTACCTATGAGACAGGGAGAGAGAGAGACAATGAAAGATGGAAAGAGGGAAGGGAGGCATAGACAGAGAGGAGGAGAGTCTATGTTTGCCCTTCAGAAAACCTTATGTGTGTGTCGCCAGGATTCAGACCCAGTCACACAGTCAGAGTGGCGATAGGAGAGGAGAAAAGAGAGGCAAGAGGAGAGGAGAAAAGAGAGGCAAGAGGAGAGGAGAAAAGAGAGGCGAGAGGAGAGGAGAAAAGAGAGGCGAGAGGAGAGGAGAAAAGAGTGGCGAGAGGAGATTAGAAAAGAGAGGCGAGAGGAGAGGAGAAAAGAGAGGAGAGGAGAAAAGAGAGGAGAGGAGAAAAGAGAGGCGAGAGGAGAGGAGAAAAGAGAGGAGAGGAGAAAAGAGAGGAGAGGAGAAAAGAGAGGCGAGAGGAGAGGAGAAAAGAGAGGTGAGAGGAGAGGAGAAAAAAGAGGTGAGAGGAGAGGAGAAAAGAGAGGCGAGAGGAGAGGAGAAAAGAGAGGCGAGAGCCTGAGGATATATGGCCAGGCTTCAACCAGAAGCTACCACAGCTGGAAGGAGGGAGGGAGGGAGGGAGGGAGGGAGGGAGGGAGGGAAGGAAGGAAGGAAGGAAGGAAGGAAGGAAGGAAGGAAGGAAGGAAGGAAGGAAGGAAGGAAGGAAGGAAGGAAGGAAGGAAGGAAGGAAGGAAGGAAGGAAGGAAGGAAGGAAGGAAGAATAGTGGAAGGAGAGAGGAGGATGAGAGGAGAGAAGGGAGATGAGTTGTGAGAGTGGAGGAAACAAGTTGTTAGGGAGGAAGGAGGAGAGAGGGAAAGAGAGAGAAGCAGGGAGAGTGGACTGTCTAAACATCACCATCACACTCTGAGCGATAAGGGATTATACCTCCCCTCCAACACACACACACACACACACAGCCCTGTAAACTCTCTCAGATATCAGATAGGGATACCACAGAAGTTTTCATCTTTACATTCTGAGAATTCTTATATCCCAACACGTCAGCTGAGAGTGTATCAGAATGACTCCAGCCTTCTAGAACAGCTCTTGTTCATTTAGATGGTTGAGAATGTTCAGAAAGCAGATGGGGGAGACTAGAGATTTGGAAAAGAGATTCAGATAGAGAGATATACTGTATCATAAACAGAGACCCTGGAGAGAAAATGGTAGATGAAGGACGGAGAGAGGGGGAAAAGAGGGGGGAGGGAGGGGGCAGAGAGGGGACAGAGAGGGGGAAGAGAGGGGGCGGAGAGAGGGAAGAGAGGGGGAGAGGGAGGGGGAAGAGAGGGGGAAGAGAGGGGGAAGAGAGGGGGAGAGGGAGGGGGCAGAGAGGGGGAAGAGAGGGGGAGAGGGAGGGGGAAGAGAGGGGGAAGAGAGGGGGAGAGGGAGGGGGGCAGTAGTTCCTTCTGGAATCAAACCAGACATGACCTTTTCTCTGTCTTACTGAAAAATGAATCGGGAACAAAAGACATGTTCAACAGATCAAAGCACCATTCCTTCTATCCCACTTTCCATCCTTCTCTACTCTTCTCTTCCCCTCTTCCTTCACTCCGTCTCCTCCCCTTTTCATCCTTTTCTTCCTCCGTCCATCTCCTCTTTCTTTCTTTCTTTCTTTCTTCCTCTGTCCATCTCCTCTTTCTTTCTTTCTCTGCCCTCCCCTCTTTCATTATTCTCCTTTTCTTCCACTCTTCCCCTCTCTTCTTCCTTCAATCCCTCTCATCCTTTCCCCTTTCCCCCTCCGCCCCACCTCTCCTTGCTCTCCTCCTCCTCTCCTCCTCCTCCTCTCTCTCTCCCTTCACACCTCTCCTCCTCCTCTCGTTCATCTTACCCCCTGCTCACTCCGAGGTTAAGAAACCCTGAATTCATATTTCATTTTTGACAGGATGCTTGAGGCAATTCCCCTCAACCACACACACACACACACACACACACACACACACACACACACACACACACACACACACACACACACACACACACACACACACACACACACACACACACACACACACACACACACACACACACACACACACACACACACACAGCATGTGTCTCAGACTGTACTGTGTTCTGCATGCATGCACCCCATCTATAAGGCCACAGGTTGCACTGAATGTCATTGGCTTTGACAAAATGGCTGTCACTTGACTGAGGTTGCTGCGCTCACAGTCAGTCACCCCCCCTCTCTCTCCTGAGACCAGTCATGCCAGTTACCCCCTGCCATACAGAGCTTGTTATGATGTCATGTTCGTATATTGGTGGTGTCAGCTATACTGTATGTATGAATCAAGATATGGCAAATTCAATAGACTACGTTTCAAAACCTGTCTGTTCTTTGACTCAACCTGATTCAAGTTCTGTAATGAATACCTATAAAATAGCCAACTGTTTGGTGAGATATTTAATACGGCAACATGATTCACTTATCCACCCATCAAACGTTTTTTAATCTGTATGTAACACCTAACTGTAACATCGATTTTGTCCGACTCAAACCCTTCACTCAGAAAGGCAATCAGCAGTAAACCAATCAATGAAAGATTAGGCTAGAAATCGTTATTTTCCCACTTTAGTCTCAACTCCTAGGCTAATTAAAATGCGTGATTTGAAGCCTTGTCGAGAGGACGAGAGCGTCAATGTTATCACAATAACTATATTTGTAAGGAGTGAAACAGCAATGTGGTCAAACTTACCGGCCACACTGCTTAGGCTACTTTCGTTAACTACCTGTTTTTATTAATGCATGTAGTGGTAAACTATTGAACCGTTGGAGCTAACGTAAGAATGCTCTCTCCCTCGCGCATAATGACAACCGTAACGTGTCCATGCGTCTCCCGCGCTTTCCGCTCAGCCCACACCTTGTCTCCGTAGCCTTCTCTTCTTCAAGCCGAAGATTCTCACTTTGGAGAAGATGTCGACCAAATTCCCGTTACAAAGTCCTTTATTCTTGTTGGGGCTTCGCCTCCGTCGGTGTGGCGTCGGCCGGTGGACTTGTTGTTCCCGTGCCTGTCTCTTCTGTCGTATCAAACCGCTGGCAATAGCTGCCATGTCTCAACCGAAACAACCCGGGGGGAAAGGAAACACAGAGCCCGTTCCCCGTTTTCCTTTGGGCACGGAGCGCAGACGGAACAACAAGCGATTAGGTTCGGTCTGCAGCTACAGCCCCATAGTTGTGTCTATAAAATGTATCTTCTTTATCCGTCAGAAAAACATTTCGACACTACGCAATCAAGTCCAAATACCACATTTCGGTGAGGATACAGAACATTGCGTTGTCATTTTATCATGGCCATTCAACAACTAACAACCTGTCACCGTTGTTGTCAAATGATTTCGAATTTGACTGCGTGAATCCTTGTAGAGAAGAAGGTTTTCCAAACTGACAACATTTCCGATATCCGTACTTGGTCATATTTTATCATTAAATATCTGTGACGTTTGATGTCACATAGTCCAAAAACACGAAAATAATTGTCGAAAGGTTTCGTTCTTCTCCTCGTCCAAAAATGTTTAGACTACCTCCCGTCTTCTACCGGTGATCGACAAAAACAAGCCCATCGAAAATGTGAACACGCGAATTTGAAGCCACGCGCTAAACGAGTCTGTCAGACATACTCTCAAAAACATGCGGAGCGATTTTAACGTAATTATCTAGTGAAGGACGCAAGCCCCAGACGCTCCCCAGATGGGGCTTGCTCCTTGGAAGAGAGGTGTGTGATGCTTGCCTAGCGCGCACAGATTCACCAAGTCCGTATGCAAATCCGCCAGTCTCTTCTCCAAAAATATAAACGAATAACGGAGGAGCACACAATGACCAAATCGGGAGGATTGGAATCAAAAAACGAAATAATAATAATAATAATATTGTCTTAAAAAAAGGCCCGGAGGAACTTCTCTGCATCAGGTAAAATGGTGACGCAATTTTATTTCACGCTTCAGAAACTTCATCCAGCACGTCGGGACTGTTTTTCCTCCGTGAGAAGGGAAGGGGGACAGGACACGACTCCTTTTGGCTCATGAATTGCTTTCAGATATGAATAAGGGGTGAAAAAAGGTAGGCTATATCAAACGCTCTCCTTCAACTCATCAATCAAAGGAAACGGGAACACCCAGACCATTCAGATGAAAACAAGAGTCTGTGCGTCAGACCAAAGCCCCCTCGTTCTGGAGAAACCGTTTGGAAAAAAATACCTTATAAATGACCACAAGCGAGTGAACGCCCTCCGCATAAACGTAACCATTAGCACTAGACACCGCCTGAAACTTTAGACAGTATACTGTATTACTCCAACTCAAACTGTTGCTAATACATTGTATACACCGTCCGGACACTGATTGATATATCGTGTTGTGTATTTCGCAAGAAGCAGACACCGAACCGTGTTAATCTTGATCAGATGAAAGATAGAGACCCAGCACATTGTCAAGTGGAGAACGTTCCCAAAATGTTTAATTAGCTATTCAATGTTCTTTAGTATAGGCCTGGAAATATCACGTGCACGTGTAAAGAGATCCCAGTCAGCGCCACTCCTGTATTCCTGCATTGAGTCATGTCCAAAAACACGGGACAGTATGGAGAAGTGTTTTCACCCTTATATCCCCCAACACAATCATTGAGACACAATCCATAAAATACGGCATTAAAACTTCAATCAAAATGGCAAAATAGTCCGTGTTATGGCATCTATAATACAATTAAACGAATCGATGGGCTGTAAAATCGAGGGAAAGTTGATCCTTTTGGTCAGTTGAATTCATTAACATGTGAGCGCAGATCTTCTGACCGGAGCAAGCCACGTCTGATTTCAGCACCATGGGCAGCGACCGCGGCCTACAGTTCCACCAATCGCATGCTGTCTGCGGCTGCGCTGTGAGTAAACATGACCCTTGAGTTGAGGAGTAGCCTATAAATAATCCACGTGAAAATATCTCAAGACTAACTGGCATTTTCCTCATAATGTTAACCAAACTGCAAGCTAGCCTATTTCTAACCAGGTCATAAACAATTTAAACGTAGAAAGCAGTGAGTCATCGTCTTCCCGGGTAGAAGCGTGTCCTTCACCTGCTGCCTGGAAAAGGGACAAGTCTGGAAAGGTCCCCATTGAAGCAGAGATGCGTGATCTCAATGGGGCTTCATTCCGGATTAATTCAAGTTTTAATTTACTAAATATTTTAAAGCCAAACTTCAGAATACCTCCTTCATGATGAGGTTATCCACTGTGGTAGGTTGTTTCAATGTGCTTTCCAAGGAGCCATCTATAGTTGGTCTCTCTCTAACAGTAATGAAATCGTCTGGTCAAAACCATTAATTCAAGACAAACAGTTTGGCACATTTTCAATCACGTTTAGCTTAGTGGGGCACTTTCTTGAATCTGTATCGGCTTTGGTAGTATAATTAAAGTTTTAAAAATGCATGAACCAGCGTCGATTCACAGGAGAGATACGGTAGCCAGCCGGAGTGCTCTGAACTGTACACCCGCACCGTTTTCAGTTTAATAATGAAAGGCCTACCGAGCTCAGGTCAGTGGCTGCCTCTGCGGGTAGATCCGGTGGGTTTCCTGCGGTCACGTTGTGTTTCCGAACACAGACTCACTGAAGAATGATAATTCGATGTGATTCTCCGTGACAGTTACAAGGCATTGACATTAATATTACACCGAAAGACAATTTACTTTTCAAAATTCAGAAGGCATAACCTTTTCAAATCTGATGACGTTCAAAAATGCTAAATACCTGCAGGAGAGCTCCAGCTTCAGCCGACAGCAAAGGATTGGGTTGCCGAAAAATAAAGTAAAACTGGGATTTGACCGCTTGAGGGCGCCAGAGTGTTCAGAAAAAGAAGGCGCTTGTAATAAGCAGTCCATGAGTTGACTCTTACCGCTAATCATCCTCTGCTGCAACACAGTAAGGTGCAGGATGCATGGAATCTAGCTAATTGAATCCTCTCCAGTTACTCTGTAGGCCTATAGAGTTATGGTACCACAGCCTACTTACCAACAGGTCTTTTCACACTACAGTACTTACTTGCCATATGGTCAGACCTGGTGTATGGCATCCCATAACGTGGTGTAATATGAATGAATACCAACCAGCACACTGCCTGTCCCAAATGCTCTATCGCCACATGTTCATAACGCTACACATGTGGTTGACACACACACACACACACACACACACACACACACACACACACACACACACACACACACACACACACACACACATTGCACACACATTGCACAGTGGGGAATGGAAATAAAACATCTTGTTGTCTTTGTGCTGATGTTTTTATCCAGGTCAACTGCTGTTGAGGATCATTAATAAATCAAAGCTTCCTGACTACATTTACATAAAAATTCATCATTTCTTCTCATCTCAATGTTAAAAAAAGCTTTCAAAAGGAAACATTCACCCTCTTCACCCCTTCCTCCCCAAACTCCCTTCCCTGTCCATGTAGTGAATAGGAGTGGAACAAATGGTTTACAACTCTAAAAACACTATCTCTCTTCTCTCTCTCTCTCTCTCTCTCTCTCTCTCTCTCTCTCTCTCTCTCTCTCTCTCTCTCTCTATCTCTCTATGCCAAAGGGCCTCATTACTACATATGCAGATGAGTGTGTGAAAAAGAACAAGAGAAAGAGAGAGAGAGAAAGAGCGAGAAAGAGAGAGTGATAGAGTGAAAGAGAGTGAAAGAGAGAGAAAGAGAAAGAGAGAGAGAGAAAGAGAGAGAGAGAAAGAGAGAGAGAGAGAGAGAGAGAGAGAGAGAGAGAGAGATAGAAAGAGAGAGAGAGACATGAGAGGAGAGAGAGAGAGAGAGAGAGAGGGACAGAGAGACAGAGAGAGACAGAGACAGAGAGAGAGAGAGAGAGAGAGACAGAGAGAGAGACAGAGAGAGACACAGAGAGAGAGACAGAGAGGGACAGAGAGAGAGAGAGAGGGACAGAGAGAGAGAGACAGAGAGGAACAGAGAGAGAGACAGAGAGAGACAGAGAGAGACAGAGAGGGACAGAGAGAGAGAGACAGAGAGGGACAGAGAGAGACAGAGAGGGACAGAGAGAGAGAGACAGAGAGAGAGAGACAGAGAGGGACAGAGAGAGAGAGACAGAGAGGGACAGAGAGAGAGAGACAGAGAGAGATTATGTAGAGAAGCTGCTGTGTTATATCCCTAGGGAAGTTGGCTATCTACCACATTTAAATCAATACATTAGCTGATCATCCTGTCTGTAGGACTGTTTATGTGTGTATGCTATATATTTCTTTGTCCTGAATCATTTCCTTTTACATCCTTCCGAATGAGGTTATCAGAAAAAAGGGCAGAGAAGGATAAAGAGAAAGGGATATTTTGTTTTCTGCAGAGGAGAGGAGAGCTCCCTCCATAGGTAACACAGGAGCACAGCACTCTTCCCCCTCTCTCTCTCCATCCTCCTCTCTTTATTCTGTCTCTGTACAGAACGATAGTCTAAGCTGATATATGATTACACGAATGGAAACTTAATCATAATGAATGAATAACACCCTAGGAGTTATTAATACTGTAGGTGTGTTCATCAGAGAATGACAATTAGACCGTTATACAAAACTAGTATACAACAGAAAAGGCCATTATATTTGATAGTGGAACAAGACATTTATTGAAAATGAAAAGCACAATCAACCCCTCTGCTAATGAAGGGATCCCCTTGGGTGTGAGTCATGGGTGGGCGGGGCAGAGAGGGAGGAAGAGAGGCAGATAGAGGGAGAGAAAGAGATAGGGGGGTTTGCAAATGATTCAAGACAGAAAGAGAAGGAAGAGAGGGATGGAGAGAAGGAAGACAGTGAGAGATAGCTGCATGGAAGGAGGGAAAGAAAGAGAGAGAGATAAAAGGAAGACAGAGAGAGAGGGACGGATAGAGAGAGAGATGGAGGAAGAGGGAGAGAGAGGGACAGATAGAGGGAGAGATGGGGAAGAGGTAGAGAGAGAGATGGAGGAAGAGGGAGAGAGAGGGACGGATAGAGAGAGAGATGGGGGAAGAGGGAGAGAGAGGGATGGATAGAGAGAGAGATGGAGGAAGAGGGAGAGAGAGGGACGGATAGAGAGAGAGATGGAGGAAGAGGGAGAGAGAGGGACAGATAGAGAGAGAGAGATGTGGAAGAGGGAGAGAGAGAGATGGAGGTAGAGGGAGAGAGAGGGACGGATAGAGAGAGAGATGGAGGACGAGGGAGAGAGAGGGACGGATAGAGAGAGAGAAGGAGGAAGAGGGAGAGAGAGGGACGGATAGAGAGAGAGATGGAGGAAGAGGGAGAGAGAGGGACGGATAGAGAGAGAGATGGAGGAAGAGGGAGCGAGAGGGATGGATAGAGAGAGAGAAGGAGGAAGAGGGAGAGAGAGGGACGGATTGAGAGAGAGATGGAGGAAGAGGGAGAGAGAGGGACGGATAGAGAGAGAGAAGGAGGAAGAGGGAGTGAGAGGGATGGATAGAGAGAGAGGAGGTAGAGGGAGAGGGAGAGAGAGGGACAGATTGAGAGAGAGAAGGAGGAAGAGGGAGAGAGAGAAGTAAACACGTCACAGCTTCTACAGGTTTCCCTGGGGGGGCGTGGAGGGATAACCATCTCTCTCTTTTGCATACTGATGTGCTGAGTCACAGCACACACACACACACACACACACACACACACACACACACACACACACACACACACACACACACACACACACACACACACACACACACACACACACACACACACACACACACACACACACATCTCAGTTGATGAAGCCGGGACAGTCCTCCTGCAGTGCCACCCCTCTGTTGCCTAGGTAACGTCTGGTGAATAACTATGAGGAACCTCTGGGCAGTAGACAATGGGAATATTGGAATGTTCTATTTGGGAGGAGTCAGGGGTAATGGTCAGGCTACAGACAAATGTGTCAATATTAGCCCACAACAAGTGATCTA
Source organism: Oncorhynchus clarkii lewisi (assembly GCF_045791955.1). Classification (NCBI taxonomy): domain Eukaryota; kingdom Metazoa; phylum Chordata; class Actinopteri; order Salmoniformes; family Salmonidae; genus Oncorhynchus; species Oncorhynchus clarkii. The sequence goes on along the minus strand of NC_092153.1, from coordinate 12,357,218 downwards.
TGGGTGATTACGGGATGCCAAACTGACCTTAGATTAGTAATTCCAGCTGAATACACAGAGAAACATAGGATGCAAAGGGAAAGAACACTACCATGGACCCAACAATAACCAGACACAACCAGACAAAAATAAAAATGGCATCATTTTTTATTCAACATTTATTTTGTGGAGTGGATGCTTCATTTTCACCAACCTCACATCTCTTGTAACCTTGCAATGACACAGAATATCTAACTAACAAGATGTTGAAAACGCCAAACAGATTAACAGAGACACTTCTGATGACTGAATATGCACCAAGTAACCCCAAAAAGCTTTTCTTTCTACACCAGTGTAAAAGCAGTGAAGAGGTTGAAAAAGGTTTTGAACAGCATAAACACAGGACATGTTAAATAATAGAGACTTGAATGCTACTCTAACTCCACAGGCATTCAGGTTACTTTGCAGCATCCCTCCTCCCAACTACTTGTGTTAACTAGCTTGCTCTCACACACAAACACACACATACGCATGCACACGCACACTCACAAAAGGCTATGTCTGTACCTGTACCACAATGCTATGTCTGTACCTGTACCAGAAGGCTATGTCTGTACCTGTACCACAAGGCTATGTCTGTATCTGTACCACGAGGCTATGTCTGTACCTGTACCACGAGGCTATGTCTGTACCTGTACCACGAGGCTATGTCTGTATCTGTACCACAAGGCTATGTCTGTATCTGTACCACAATGCTATGTCTGTATCTGTACCACAAGGCTATGTCTGTACCTGTACCACAATGCTATGTCTGTATCTGTACCACAAGGCTATGTCTGTATCTGTACCACAAGGCTATGTCTGTACCTGTACCACAAGGCTATGTCTGTACCTGTACCACAATGCTATGTCTGTACCTGTACCACAAGGCTATGTCTGTATCTGTACTACAAGGCTATGTCTGTACCTGTACCACAAGGCTATGTCTGTACCTGTACCACGAGGCTATGTCTGTACCTGTACCACAATGCTATGTCTGTACCTGTACCACAATGCTATGTCTGTACCTGTACCACAAGGCTATGTCTCTACCTGTACCACAAAGCTATGTCTGTACCTGTACCACAAGGCTATGTCTGTACCTGTACCACGAGGCTATGTCTGTACCTGTGACACCACCAAGTGGTCACATTTCTAGTGCCCCCCAACCTCAGGTCACTTACTGACCTGAGGCCAAACCACACGAACAAAAGCTTTAGACACTTTATGGAATACAAAACCTTCACTATCTCATCCTGGAATATCCAAGGCCTGAGGTCATCTGCCTTTGTCCTAAAGAGCAGGAACCTGGACTTCATCAAAGAAATCGGAGATACAGACATTGTCATCCTACAAGAAACATGGTTTAGAGGAGACAGAACCACTGGTTGTCCTCTAGGTTACAGACTGCTGGTAGTCCCATCCTCCAAACTACCAGGTGTGAAACAGGAATGGTATGCTAATTTGGTATAGAGCAGACCTAACTCACTCCATTAAATTAATCAAAACAGGAACATTTTACATTTGGCTAGAAATTCAAAAGGAAATTATCTTAACAGAGAAAAATGTCCTCCTGTGTGCTACCTATATGTCACGCCCTGACCTGAGATATCTCTGTTTTCTTTATATTTTGGTTAGGTCAGGGTGTGACTAGGATGGGTACGCTAGTTTTGTATTGTCTAGGGTTTTGTATTCTCTAGGGTTTTGTATGTCTAGGGTTTTGTAGGTCTAGGGTTTTTTATAATTCTATGTTGGCCTTATATGGTTCCCAATCAGAGACAGCTGTTTATTGTTGTCTCTGATTGGGGATCATATTTAGGTAGCCATTTCCCTTTGGTGTTTGTGGGATCTTGTCTATGTGTAGTTGCCTGTCAGCACTCGTTTGTACAGCTTCACGTTTCGTTTTGTTATTTTGTTAGTTTGTTCAGTGTTCATTCTTTAAATAAATAAGAACGTATGCACAGCACGCTATGCCTTAGGTCCAATCCTTATAACGAACGTGATACTATATCCTCCCCACTAGAATCCCCATACTTTAATGAAGACATATTCTCCAGGCCCAGGGACATGTACTAGTCTGTGGCGACCTAAATGACAAAACCTTCCGTGGCCTCCAACTGCTAATAAACGCTAGTAAAACGAAACGCATGCTCTTCAACCGATTGCTGCCCGCACCCGCCCGCCTGACTAGCATCACTACACTGGATGGTTCTGACTTAGAATATGTGGACAACTACAAATACCTAGGTGTCTGGCTAGAATGTAAACTCTCCTTCCAGACTCATATTAAGCATCTCCAATCCTAAATTAAATCTAGAATCGGCTTCCTATTTTGCAAAAAAAGCCTCCTTCACTCATGCTGCCAAACATACCCTCGTAAAATTGACTATCCTAACGATCTTCGACTTCAGCGATGTCATTTACAAAATATCCTCCAACACTCTACTCAGCAAACTGGATGCTGTCTATCACAGTGCCATCTGTTTTGTCCCCAAAGCCCCATATACCACCCACCACTGCGACCTGTATGCTCTCGTCGGCTGGCCCTCTCTACATATTCGTTGCCTGACCCACTGGCTCCAGGTCATCTACAAGTATTTGCTAGGTAAAGCTCCGCCTTATCTCAGCTCACTGGTCACCATAACAACACCCACCCGTAGCACGCGCTCCAGCAGGTATATTTCCCTGGTCATCCCCAAAGCCAACACCCCCTTTGGCCGTCTTTCCTTCCAGTTCTCTGCTGCCAATGACAGGAACGAATTGCAAAAATCGCTGAAGTTGGAGACTTATATATATCCCTCCCTAACTTTAAGCATCAGCTATCTGAGCAGCTTACCGATCGCTGCAGCTGTACATAGCCCATCTGTAAATAGCCCATCCAACTACCTCATCTCCATATTGCTTTTATTTACTTTTTTGCTCTTTTGCACACCAGTATTTCTACTTGCACATCATCATCTGCACATCTATCACTTCTGTGTTAATTTGCTAAATTGTAATTACTTTGCTTCTATGGCCAATTTATTGCCTTACCTCCTTACTCCATTTGCACACACTGTATATAGACTTTTCTACTGTGTTATTGAATGTTTATCCTGTGTAACTCTGTGTTGTTTTGTGTCGCACTGCTTTGCTTTATCTTGGCCAGGTCGCAGTTGTAAATGAGAACTTGTTCTCAACTGGCCTACCTGGTTAAATAAAGGTGAAATATATTTTTTTGAATAAAAACGGACAAGAACCTGACACCCTCAGCGCACAGGGGGACAAACACCTGCCTGGAGGTGACAGCGTTCCCTCCCCCACATTCCCCCCTAGGCACAACTATGACAACATAACCAACAAAAAAATGGGTCTTGCAGCTCCTGCAGCTCTGTCGCACGCTGGGTGTATACATAGTCAATGGTAGGCTTCGAGGGGACTCCTATGGTAGGTACACCTGTAGCTCATCTCTTGGCAGTAGTACTATAGACTACTTTATCATTGACCTCAACCCAGTGTCTCTCCGAGCGTTTACAGTCAGCCCACTGACGCTCCTTTCAGACCACAGAAAAATCACAGTATACATGAACAGAGCAATACTCAATCATGAGGCATCAAAGCCAAAGGAACTGAGAAATAATAAAAAACAGCTATAGATAGAAGGAATGTAGTGTGGAAACCTAATAGTGAAGGTGTACATTTGGCAGTAGAAAATGTTAACAGTATATTTGATCTCTCAGCTTGTCACGACTTCCGCCAAAGTCGGTCCCTCTCCTTGTTCGGGCAGCGTTCGGCGGTCGACGTCACCGGCCTTCTAGCCATTGCCGATCCACTTTTCATTTTCCATTTGTTTTGTCTTTGTCATATGGTTTCAATTCCCCAATTACTTGTTCATTATTTAACCCTCTGTTCCCCCATGTTTGTTTGTGAGTAATTGTTTATTGTATTGCGGTTCATATTTGTGGCCTTGTATGACATGTATTGTTATATTATTTGAGTAAAATTGCTTTCATTACTCATATCTGCTGTCCTGTGCCTGACTCATCTCACCAGCTACACACAGACGCATTACACAGTGTCCCTATCTAATCTAAACATTTCAAACAGAAAACAGAAGAAAATGAACAACAATGACAAATGGTTTGATGAAGAATGCAAAAACCTAAGAAAGAAATTGAGAGACCTGTCCAACCAAAAACATAGAGACCCAGAAAACCTGAGTCTACGCCTTCACTATGGTGAATCACTAAAACAATACAGAAATACACTACGGAAAAAGAAGGAACAGCACTTCAGAAATCAGCTCAATGTAATTGAAGAATCCATAGACTCTAACCACTTCTGGGAAAATTGGAAAACACTAAACAAACAACACAAAGAATTATCTATCCAAAATGGAGATGTATGGGTAAAATACTTCTCCAATCTTTTTGGCTCTATAACAAAGAACAAACAGCAAAAACATATACATGATCAAATACAAATCTTAGAATCAACTATCAAAGACTACCAGAACCCACTGGATTCTCCAATGACCTTGAATGAACTACAGGACAAAATAAAAACCCTCCAGCCCAAAAAAGGCCTGTGGTGTTGATGGTATCCTCAATGAAATTATAAAATATACAGACAACAAATTCCAATTGGCTATAATAAAACATCATCCTTAGCTCTGGCATCTTCCCCAATATTTGTAACCAAGGACTGATCACTCCAATCCACAAAATTGGAGGAAAATTTGACCCCAATAACTACAGTGGGATATGCGTCAACAGCAACCTTAAGATAATCCTCTGCATTATTATTTACAGCAGACTTGTACATTTCCTCAGTGAAAACAATGTACTGAGCAAATGTCCAATTGGCTTTTTACCAAATTATCGTATGACAGACCACGTATTCACCCTGCACACCCAAATTGACAAACAAACCAACCAAAACAAAAGCAAAGTCTTCTCATACAGTGGGACAAAAAAGTATTTAGTCAGCCACCAATTGTGCAAGTTCTCCCACTTAAAAAGATGAGAGAGGCCTGTAATTTTCATCATAGGTACACTTTAATTATGACAGACAAAATGAGGAAAAAAATCCAGAAAATCAGATTGTAGGATTTTTTATGAAGTTATTTGCAAATTATGGTGGAAAATAAGTATTTGGTCACCTACAAACAAGCAAGATTTCTGGCTCTCACAGACCTGTAACTTCTTCTTTAAGAGGCTCCTCTGTCCTCCACTCGTTACCTGTATTAATGGCACCTGTTTGAAATTGTTATCAGTATAAAAGACACCTGTCCATAACCTCAAACAGTCACACTCTAAACTCCACTATGGCCAAGACCAAAGAGCTGTCAAAGGACACCAGAAACAAAATTGTAGACCTGCACCAGGCTGGGAAGACTGAATCTGCAATATGTAAGCAGCTTGGTTTGAAGAAATCAACTGTGGGAGCAACTATCAGGAAATGGAAGACATACAAGACCACTGATAATCTCCCTCGATCTGGGGCTCCACGCAAGATCTCACCCTGTGGGGTCAAAATGATCACAAAAATCCCAGAACCACACGGGGGGACCTAGTGAATGACCTGCAGAGAGCTGGGACCAAAGTAACAAAGCCTACCATCAGTAACACACTACGCCGCTAGAGACTCAAATCCTGCAGTGCCAGACGTGTCCCCCTGCTTAAGCCAGTACATGTCCAGGCCCGTCTGAAGTTTGCTAGAGAGCATTTGGATGATCCAGAAGAAGATTGGGAAAATGTCTGGAGGACAAAGAATGCTGAGTTGCATCCAAAGAACACCATACCTACTGTGAAGCATGGGGGTGGAAACATTATGCTTTGGGGCTGTTTTTCTGCAAAGGGACCAGGACGACTGATCTGTGTAAAGGAAAGAATGAATGGGGCCATGTATCGTGAGATTTTGAGTGAAAACCCCCTTCCATCAGTAAGGGCATTGAAGATGAAACGTGGCTGGGTCTTTCAGCATGACAATGATCCCAAAAACACCGCCCGGGCAACGAAGGAGTGGCTTCGTAAGAAGCATTTCAAGGTCCTGGAGTGGCCTAGCCAGTCTCCAGATCTCAAGCCCATAGAAAATCTTTGGAGGGAGTTGAAAGTCGGTGTTGCCCAGCAACAGCCCCAAAACATCACTGCTCTAGAGGAGATCTGCATGGAGGAATGGGCCAAAATACCAGCAACAGTGTGTGAAAACCTTGTGAAGACTTACAGAAAACGTTTGACCTCTGTCATTGCCAACAAAGGGTATATAACAAAGTATTGAGATAAACTTTTGTTATTGACCAAATACTTATTTTCCACCATAATTTGCAAATAAATTCATAAAAAATCCAACAATGTGATTTTCTGTTTTTTTTTCTAATTTTGTCTGTCATAGTTGAAGTGTACCTATGATGAACATTACAGGCCTCTCTCATCTGTTTAAGTTGGAGAACTTGCTCAATTGGTTGCTGACTAAATACTTTTTTCCCCCACTGTATTTTGTTGATTTAAAAAAAGCCTTCGATTCAATTTGGCATGAGGGTCTGCTATACAAATTGATGGAAAGTGGTGTTGGGGGAAAAACATACAACATTATAAAATCCATGTATACAAACAACAAGTGTGTGGTTAAAATAGGCAAAAAAACATACATTTCTTCCCACAGGGCAGTGGGGTGAGACAAGGATGCAGCTTAAGCCCCACCCTCTTCAACATATATATCAACAAATTGGTTAGGGCACTAGAAACGTCTATAGCACCCGGCCTCACCCTACTAGAATCTGAAGTCAAATGTCTACTGTTTGCTGATGATCTGGTGCTTCTGTCACCAACCAAGGAGGGCCTACAGTAGCACCTAAGATTTTCTGCACTGATTCTGAAAGACCTGGGCCCTGACAGTAAATCTCGGTAAGACCAAAATAATAGTGTTCCTAAAAAGGTCCAGTCGCCAGGACCACAAATACAAATTCCATTTAGACACCATTGCCCTAGAGCGCACAAAAAAACGATACATACCTCGGCTTAAACATCAGCGCCACTTCCACAAAGCTGCGAACATTAAATTCTACAACCACCTATGTAAAAGGAAACGATTCCCAAACCTTCCATAACAAAGCCATCACCTATAGAGAAATTAACCTGGAGAAGAGCCTCCTAAGCAAGCTGGTCCTGGGTCTCTGTGGCGTTTGTTTGTGATTGTGAACAGAGCCCCAGGACAGCAACACAATTAGACCCAACCAAATCATGAGAAAACAAAAAGATAATTACTTGACACATTGGAAAGAATTAACAAACAGAGAGTACACAGTGGCAGAATACCTGACCACCATGACAACCAAACTTAAGGAAAGCTTTGACTATGTACAGACTCACTGAGCATAGCCTTGCTATTGAGAAAGGCCGCCGTAGGCAGACCTGGCTCTCAAGAGAAGAGAAGCTACACTGCCCACAAAATGAGGTGGAAACTGAGCTGCACTTCCTAACCTTCTGCCAATCGTATGACCATATCAGAAATACATATTTCCCTCAGATTACACAGATCCACAAAGAATTTGAAAACAAACCCGATTTAGGTCCTCCCGTGTGGCGCAGTGGTCTAAGGCGCAGTGGTCTAAGGCACTGCATCGCAGTGCTAGCTGTGACACCAGAGATTCTGGGTTCGAGCCCAGGCTCTGTCGCAGCCGGCCACGACCGGGAGGTCCATGGGGCAACGCACAATTGGCCCAGCGTCGTCCAGGTTAGGGAGGGTTTGGCCGGCAGGAATATCCTTGTCTCATCGCACACTCCTGTGGTGGGCCGGGCACAGTGCATGCTGACCAGGTCGCCAGGTGTATGGTATTTCCTCCGACACATTGGTATGGCTGGCTTCCGGGTTGGATGTGCATTGTGTCAAGAAGCAGTGCGGCTAGGTTGGGTTGTGTTTCGGAGGACGCATGGCTCTCGACCTTCGCCTCGTACGGCAGTTGCAGCGATGAGACAAGACAATAACTACTACCAATTGGATACCACAAAAATTGGGGAGAAAAAAGGAGTAAAGAAAAAAGAAAACAAACCTGATTTTGATAAAATGGTGAAATACCACAGTACCACAGCAGCAAGATTTGTGACCTGTTGCCACAAGAAAACTGGAAAAGGGACACTGGAAAAGGGAAATGGTGTTTGATAAACAAACACCATTGTAAATAGAACCCATATTTATGTTTATTTATTTTCCTTTTTTTACTTTAACCATTTGCACATCGTTACAACACTGTATATATACAAAATATGACATTTGTAGTGTTCATTTGTATAATTTATTTCAATTTTCTATAATATCTACTTCACTTGCTTCAATGTTAACATATGTTTCCCATGTCAATAAAGCCCCTTGAATTGTATTGAGAGAGACACAGAGAGAGAGAGAGTTACTTTAAAATATAAACTATTATTAATTTAACAGGCTGGAGCGAAGCCTCTTCCTTTCCCTCCTCTTCCTCATCCTCTCCCTCCTCTTCCCTTTACTCTCCCTCCTTTTCCTCTCCCTCCTCTTCCTCTTCCTCTCCGTCCTGTTCCTCTCATCCAGGGAATGACAGCCCCCATTCACCATCCAGTCATTCACCATCCAGTCAGTAACCTCTCTGTAACATGGGGGGCTGTCATTCACCATCCAGTCAGTAACCTCTCTGTAACATGGGGGCTGTCATTCACCATCCAGTCAGTAACCTCTCTGTAACATGGGGGCTGTCATTCACCATCCAGTCAGTAACCTCTCTGTAACATGGGGGGCTGTCATTCACCATCCAGTCATTACCATCCAGTCAGTAACCTCTCTGTAACATGGGGGCTGTCATTCACCATCCAGTCAGTAACCTCTCTGTAACATGGGGGGCTGTCATTCACCATCCAGTCATTACCATCCAGTCAGTAACCTCTCTGTAACATGGGGGCTGTCATTCACCATCCAGTCAGCAACCTATCTGTAACATGGGGGGCTGTCATTCACCATCCTGTCATTCACCATCCAGTCAGTAACCTCTCTGTAACATGGGGGCTGTCGTTCACCATCCAGTCCGTAACCTCTCTGTAACATGGGGGGCTATCTTTCACCATCCAGTCAGTAACCTCTCTGTAACATGGGGGATGTCATTCACCATCCAGTCAGTAACCTCTCTGTAACATGGGGGCTGTCATTCACCATCCAGTCAGTAAACTCTCTGTAACATGGGGGCTGTCATTCACCATCCAGTCATTCACCATCCAGTCAGTAATCTCTCTGTAACATGGGGGGCTGTCATTCACCATCCAGTCAGTAACCTCTCTGTAACATGGGGGCTGTCATTCACCATCCAGTCAGTTATCTCTCTGTAACATGGGGGGCTGTCATTCACCATCCAGTCAGTAACCTCTCTGTAAAATGGGGGCTGTCATTCACCATCCTCTCTGTAACATGGGGGCTGTCATTCACCATCAGGTCATTCACCATCCAGTCAGTAATCTCTCTGTAACATGGGGGGCTGTCATTCACCATCCAGTCAGTAACCTCTATGTAACATGGGGGCTGTCATTCACCATCCAGTCAGTAACCTCTCTGTAACATGGTGGCTGTCATTCACCATCCAGTCAGTAACCTCTCTGTAACATGGGGGCTGTCATTCACCATTCAGTCAGTAACTCTCTGTAACATGGGGGGCTGTCCTTCACCATCCAGTCAGTAATCTCTCTGTAACATGGGGGGGGCTGCAATTCACCATCCAGTCAGTAACCTCTCTGTAACATGGGGGCTGTCATTCACCATCCAGTCAGTAACCTCTCTGTAACATGGGGGCTGTCATTCACCATCCAGTCATTCACCATCCAGTCAGTTATTTCTCTGTAACATGGGGGCTGTCCTTCACCATCCAGTCAGTAACCTCTCTGTAACATGGGGGGCTGTCATTCACCATCCAGTCATTCACCATCCAGTCAGTAACCTCTCTGTAACATGGGGGGCTGTCATTCACCATCCAGTCAGTAACCTCTCTGTAACATGGGGGCTGTCATTCACCATCCAGTCAGTAACCTCTCTGTAACATGGGGGCTGTCATTCACCATCCAGTCATTCACCATCCAGTCAGTTATTTCACTGTAACATGGGGGCTGTCATTCACCATCCAGTCAGTAACCTCTCTGTAACATGCGGGGCTGTCATTCATGTCATTCACCATCCAGTCAGTAACCTCTCTGTAACATGGGGGGCTGTCATTCACCATCCAGTCAGTAACCTCTCTGTAACATGGGGGCTGTCATTCACCATCCAGTCAGTAACCTCTCTGTAACATGGGGGCTGTCATTCACCATCAGGTCATTCACCATCCAGTCAGTAACCTCTCTGTAACATGGTGGCTGTCATTCACCATCCAGTCAGTAACCTCTCTGTAACATGGGGGCTGTCGTTCACCATCCAGTCATTCACCATCCAGTCAGTTATTTCTCTGTAACATGGGGGCTGTCATTCACCATCCTGTCAGTAACCTCTCTGTAACATGGGGGGCTGTCATTCACCATCCAGTCAGTAACCTCTCTGTAAAATGGGGGCTGTCATTCACCATCCTCTCTGTAACATGGGGGCTGTCATTCACCATCCAGTCAGTAACCTCTCTGTAACATGGGGGGCTGTCATTCACCATCAGGTCATTCACCATCCAGTCAGTAATCTCTCTGTAACATGGGGGGCTGTCATTCACCATCCAGTCAGTAACATTTATGTAACATGGGGGCTGTCATTCACCATCCAGTCAGTAACCTCTCTGTAACATGGTGGCTGTCATTCACCATCCAGTCATTCACCATCCAGTCAGTTATCTCTCTGTAACATGGGGGCTGTCATTCACCATCCAGTCAGTAACCTCTCTGTAACATGGGGGCTGTCATTCACCATTCAGTCAGTAACTCTCTGTAACATGGGGGGCTGTCATTCACCATCCAGTCAGTAACCTCTCTGTAACATGGGGGCTGTCATTCACCATCCAGTCAGTAACCTCTCTGTAACATGGGGGGCTGTCACTCACCATCCAGTCAGTAATCTCTCTGTAACATGGGGGCTGTCATTCACCATCCAGTCAATAACCTCTCTGTAACATGGGGGCTGTCGTTCACCATCCAGTCATTCACCATCCAGTCAGTAACCTCTCTGTAACATGGGGGGCTGTCGTTCACCATCCAGTCCGTAACCTCTCTGTAACATGGGGGGCTGTCATCCACCATCCAGTCAGTAACCTCTCTGTAACATGGGGGCTGTCATCCACCATCCAGTCAGTAACCTCTCTGTAACATGGGGGCTGTCGTTCACCATCCAGTCCGTAACCTCTCTGTAACATGAGGGGCTGTCATTCACCATCCAGTCAGTAACCTCTCTGTAACATGGGGGATGTCATTCACCATCCAGTCAGTAACCTCTCTGTAACATGGGGGGCTGTCATTCACCATCCAGTCATTCACCATCCAGTCAGTAACCTCTCTGTAACATGGGGGGCTGTCATCCACCATCCAGTCAGTAACCTCTCTGTAACATGGGGGGCTGTTCTTCACCATCCAGTCAGTAATCTCTCTGTAACATGGGGGGGGCTGCAATTCACCATCCAGTCAGTAACCTCTCTGTAACATGGGGGCTGTCATTCACCATCCAGTCAGTAACCTCTCTGTAACATGGGGGCTGTCATTCACCATCCAGTCATTCACCATCCAGTCAGTTATTTCTCTGTAACATGGGGGCTGTCATTCACCATCCAGTCAGTAACCTCTCTGTAACATGGGGGGGCTGTCATTCACCATCCAGTCATTCACCATCCAGTCAGTAACCTCTCTGTAACATGGGGGGCTGTCATTCACCATCCAGTCAGTAACCTCTCTGTAACATGGGGGCTGTCATTCACCATCCAGTCAGTAACCTCTCTGTAACATGGGGGCTGTCATTCACCATCCAGTCATTCACCATCCAGTCAGTTATTTCTCTGTAACATGGGGGCTGTCATTCACCATCCAGTCAGTAACCTCTCTGTAACATGCGGGGCTGTCATTCATGTCATTCACCATCCAGTCAGTAACCTCTCTGTAACATGGGGGGCTGTCATTCACCATCCAGTCAGTAACCTCTCTGTAACATGGGGGCTGTCATTCACCATCCAGTCAGTAACCTCTCTGTAACATGGGGGCTGTCATTCACCATCAGGTCATTCACCATCCAGTCAGTAACCTCTCTGTAACATGGTGGCTGTCATTCACCATCCAGTCAGTAACCTCTCTGTAACATGGGGGCTGTCGTTCACCATCCAGTCATTCACCATCCAGTCAGTTATTTCTCTGTAACATGGGAGCTGTCATTCACCATCCTGTCAGTAACCTCTCTGTAACATGGGGGGCTGTCATTCACCATCCAGTCAGTAACCTCTCTGTAAAATGGGGGCTGTCATTCACCATCCTCTCTGTAACATGGGGGCTGTCATTCACCATCCAGTCAGTAACCTCTCTGTAACATGGGGGGCTGTCATTCACCATCAGGTCATTCACCATCCAGTCAGTAATCTCTCTGTAACATGGGGGGCTGTCATTCACCATCCAGTCAGTAACATTTATGTAACATGGGGGCTGTCATTCACCATCCAGTCAGTAACCTCTCTGTAACATGGTGGCTGTCATTCACCATCCAGTCATTCACCATCCAGTCAGTTATCTCTCTGTAACATGGGGGCTGTCATTCACCATCCAGTCAGTAACCTCTCTGTAACATGGGGGCTGTCATTCACCATCCAGTCAGTAACCTCTCTGTAACATGGGGGGCTGTCACTCACCATCCAGTCAGTAATCTCTCTGTAACATGTGTGCTGTCATTCACCATCCAGTCAATAACCTCTCTGTAACATGGGGGCTGTCATTCACCATCCAGTCATTCACCATCCAGTCAGTTATTTCTCTGTAACATGGGGGCTGTCATTCACCATCCAGTCAGTAACCTCTCTGTAACATGCGGGGCTGTCATTCATGTCATTCACCATCCAGTCAGTAACCTCTCTGTAACATGGGGGGCTGTCATTCACCATCCAGTCAGTAACCTCTCTGTAACATGGGGGCTGTCATTCACCATCCAGTCAGTAACCTCTCTGTAACATGGGGGCTGTCATTCACCATCAGGTCATTCACCATCCAGTCAGTAACCTCTCTGTAACATGGTGGCTGTCATTCACCATCCAGTCAGTAACCTCTCTGTAACATGGGGGCTGTCGTTCACCATCCAGTCATTCACCATCCAGTCAGTTATTTCTCTGTAACATGGGGGCTGTCATTCACCATCCTGTCAGTAACCTCTCTGTAACATGGGGGGCTGTCATTCACCATCCAGTCAGTAACCTCTCTGTAAAATGGGGGCTGTCATTCACCATCCTCTCTGTAACATGGGGGCTGTCATTCACCATCCAGTCAGTAACCTCTCTGTAACATGGGGGGCTGTCATTCACCATCAGGTCATTCACCATCCAGTCAGTAATCTCTCTGTAACATGGGGGGCTGTCATTCACCATCCAGTCAGTAACATTTATGTAACATGGGGGCTGTCATTCACCATCCAGTCATTCACCATCCAGTCAGTAACCTCTCTGTAACATGGGGGCTGTCATTCACCATTCAGTCAGTAACTCTCTGTAACATGGGGGGCTGTCATTCACCATCCAGTCAGTAACCTCTCTGTAACATGGGGGCTGTCATTCACCATCCAGTCAATAACCTCTCTGTAACATGGGGGCTGTCGTTCACCATCCAGTCATTCACCATCCAGTCAGTAACCTCTCTGTAACATGGGGGGCTGTCACTCACCATCCAGTCAGTAATCTCTCTGTAACATGGGGGCTGTCATTCACCATCCAGTCAATAACCTCTCTGTAACATGGGGGCTGTCATTCACCATCCAGTCATTCACCATCCAGTCAGTTATTTCTCTGTAACATGGGGGCTGTCATTCACCATCCAGTCAGTAACCTCTCTGTAACATGCGGGGCTGTCATTCATGTCATTCACCATCCAGTCAGTAACCTCTCTGTAACATGGGGGGCTGTCATTCACCATCCAGTCAGTAACCTCTCTGTAACATGGGGGCTGTCATTCACCATCCAGTCAGTAACCTCTCTGTAACATGGGGGCTGTCATTCACCATCAGGTCATTCACCATCCAGTCAGTAACCTCTCTGTAACATGGTGGCTGTCATTCACCATCCAGTCAGTAACCTCTCTGTAACATGGGGGCTGTCGTTCACCATCCAGTCATTCACCATCCAGTCAGTTATTTCTCTGTAACATGGGGGCTGTCATTCACCATCCTGTCAGTAACCTCTCTGTAACATGGGGGGCTGTCATTCACCATCCAGTCAGTAACCTCTCTGTAAAATGGGGGCTGTCATTCACCATCCTCTCTGTAACATGGGGGCTGTCATTCACCATCCAGTCAGTAACCTCTCTGTAACATGGGGGGCTGTCATTCACCATCAGGTCATTCACCATCCAGTCAGTAATCTCTCTGTAACATGGGGGGCTGTCATTCACCATCCAGTCAGTAACATTTATGTAACATGGGGGCTGTCATTCACCATCCAGTCATTCACCATCCAGTCAGTAACCTCTCTGTAACATGGGGGCTGTCATTCACCATTCAGTCAGTAACTCTCTGTAACATGGGGGGCTGTCATTCACCATCCAGTCAGTAACCTCTCTGTAACATGGGGGCTGTCATTCACCATCCAGTCAGTAACCTCTCTGTAACATGGGGGGCTGTCACTCACCATCCAGTCAGTAATCTCTCTGTAACATGGGGGCTGTCATTCACCATCCAGTCAATAACCTCTCTGTAACATGGGGGCTGTCGTTCACCATCCAGTCATTCACCATCCAGTCAGTAACCTCTCTGTAACATGGGGGGCTGTCGTTCACCATCCAGTCCGTAACCTCTCTGTAACATGGGGGGCTGTCATCCACCATCCAGTCAGTAACCTCTCTGTAACATGGGGGCTGTCATCCACCATCCAGTCAGTAACCTCTCTGTAACATGGGGGCTGTCGTTCACCATCCAGTCCGTAACCTCTCTGTAACATGGGGGGCTGTCATTCACCATCCAGTCAGTAACCTCTCTGTAACATGGGGGATGTCATTCACCATCCAGTCAGTAACCTCTCTGTAACATGGGGGGCTGTCATTCACCATCCAGTCATTCACCATCCAGTCAGTAACCTCTCTGTAACATGGGGGGCTGTCATCCACCATCCAGTCAGTAACCTCTCTGTAACATGGGGGGCTGTTCTTCACCATCCAGTCAGTAATCTCTCTGTAACATGGGGGGGGCTGCAATTCACCATCCAGTCAGTAACCTCTCTGTAACATGGGGGCTGTCATTCACCATCCAGTCAGTAACCTCTCTGTAACATGGGGGCTGTCATTCACCATCCAGTCATTCACCATCCAGTCAGTTATTTCTCTGTAACATGGGGGCTGTCATTCACCATCCAGTCAGTAACCTCTCTGTAACATGGGGGGGCTGTCATTCACCATCCAGTCATTCACCATCCAGTCAGTAACCTCTCTGTAACATGGGGGGCTGTCATTCACCATCCAGTCAGTAACCTCTCTGTAACATGGGGGCTGTCATTCACCATCCAGTCAGTAACCTCTCTGTAACATGGGGGCTGTCATTCACCATCCAGTCATTCACCATCCAGTCAGTTATTTCTCTGTAACATGGGGGCTGTCATTCACCATCCAGTCAGTAACCTCTCTGTAACATGCGGGGCTGTCATTCATGTCATTCACCATCCAGTCAGTAACCTCTCTGTAACATGGGGGGCTGTCATTCACCATCCAGTCAGTAACCTCTCTGTAACATGGGGGCTGTCATTCACCATCCAGTCAGTAACCTCTCTGTAACATGGGGGCTGTCATTCACCATCAGGTCATTCACCATCCAGTCAGTAACCTCTCTGTAACATGGTGGCTGTCATTCACCATCCAGTCAGTAACCTCTCTGTAACATGGGGGCTGTCGTTCACCATCCAGTCATTCACCATCCAGTCAGTTATTTCTCTGTAACATGGGGGCTGTCATTCACCATCCTGTCAGTAACCTCTCTGTAACATGGGGGGCTGTCATTCACCATCCAGTCAGTAACCTCTCTGTAAAATGGGGGCTGTCATTCACCATCCTCTCTGTAACATGGGGGCTGTCATTCACCATCCAGTCAGTAACCTCTCTGTAACATGGGGGGCTGTCATTCACCATCAGGTCATTCACCATCCAGTCAGTAATCTCTCTGTAACATGGGGGGCTGTCATTCACCATCCAGTCAGTAACATTTATGTAACATGGGGGCTGTCATTCACCATCCAGTCAGTAACCTCTCTGTAACATGGTGGCTGTCATTCACCATCCAGTCATTCACCATCCAGTCAGTTATCTCTCTGTAACATGGGGGCTGTCATTCACCATCCAGTCAGTAACCTCTCTGTAACATGGGGGCTGTCATTCACCATTCAGTCAGTAACTCTCTGTAACATGGGGGGCTGTCATTCACCATCCAGTCAGTAACCTCTCTGTAACATGGGGGCTGTCATTCACCATCCAGTCAGTAACCTCTCTGTAACATGGGGGGCTGTCACTCACCATCCAGTCAGTAATCTCTCTGTAACATGGGGGCTGTCATTCACCATCCAGTCAATAACCTCTCTGTAACATGGGGGCTGTCGTTCACCATCCAGTCATTCACCATCCAGTCAGTAACCTCTCTGTAACATGGGGGGCTGTCGTTCACCATCCAGTCCGTAACCTCTCTGTAACATGGGGGGCTGTCATCCACCATCCAGTCAGTAACCTCTCTGTAACATGGGGGCTGTCATCCACCATCCAGTCAGTAACCTCTCTGTAACATGGGGGCTGTCGTTCACCATCCAGTCCGTAACCTCTCTGTAACATGGGGGGCTGTCATTCACCATCCAGTCAGTAACCTCTCTGTAACATGGGGGATGTCATTCACCATCCAGTCAGTAACCTCTCTGTAACATGGGGGGCTGTCATTCACCATCCAGTCATTCACCATCCAGTCAGTAACCTCTCTGTAACATGGGGGGCTGTCATCCACCATCCAGTCAGTAACCTCTCTGTAACATGGGGGCTGTCGTTCACCATCCAGTCCGTAACCTCTCTGTAACATGGGGGGCTGTCATTCACCATCCAGTCAGTAACCTCTCTGTAACATGGGGGGCTGTCATTCACCATCCAGTCATTACCATCCAGTCAGTAACCTCTCTGTAACATGGGGGGCTGTCATTCACCATCCAGTCAGTAACCTCTCTGTAACATGGGGGCTGTCATTCACCATCCAGTCAGTAACCTCTCTGTAACATGGGGGCTGTCATTCACCATCCAGTCAGTAACCTCTCTGTAACATGGGGGGCTGTCATTCACCATCCAGTCATTACCATCCAGTCAGTAACCTCTCTGTAACATGGGGGCTGTCATTCACCATCCAGTCAGCAACCTATCTGTAACATGGGGGGCTGTCATTCACCATCCTGTCATTCACCATCCAGTCAGTAACCTCTCTGTAACATGGGGGCTGTCGTTCACCATCCAGTCCGTAACCTCTCTGTAACATGGGGGGCTATCTTTCACCATCCAGTCAGTAACCTCTCTGTAACATGGGGGATGTCATTCACCATCCAGTCAGTAACCTCTCTGTAACATGGGGGCTGTCATTCACCATCCAGTCAGTAAACTCTCTGTAACATGGGGGCTGTCATTCACCATCCAGTCATTCACCATCCAGTCAGTAATCTCTCTGTAACATGGGGGGCTGTCATTCACCATCCAGTCAGTAACCTCTCTGTAACATGGGGGCTGTCATTCACCATCCAGTCAGTAACCTCTCTGTAAAATGGGGGCTGTCATTCACCATCCTCTCTGTAACATGGGGGCTGTCATTCACCATCAGGTCATTCACCATCCAGTCAGTAATCTCTCTGTAACATGGGGGGCTGTCATTCACCATCCAGTCAGTAACCTCTATGTAACATGGGGGCTGTCATTCACCATCCAGTCAGTAACCTCTCTGTAACATGGTGGCTGTCATTCACCATCCAGTCAGTAACCTCTCTGTAACATGGGGGCTGTCATTCACCATTCAGTCAGTAACTCTCTGTAACATGGGGGGCTGTCCTTCACCATCCAGTCAGTAATCTCTCTGTAACATGGGGGGGGCTGCAATTCACCATCCAGTCAGTAACCTCTCTGTAACATGGGGGCTGTCATTCACCATCCAGTCAGTAACCTCTCTGTAACATGGGGGCTGTCATTCACCATCCAGTCATTCACCATCCAGTCAGTTATTTCTCTGTAACATGGGGGCTGTCATTCACCATCCAGTCAGTAACCTCTCTGTAACATGGGGGGCTGTCATTCACCATCCAGTCATTCACCATCCAGTCAGTAACCTCTCTGTAACATGGGGGGCTGTCATTCACCATCCAGTCAGTAACCTCTCTGTAACATGGGGGCTGTCATTCACCATCCAGTCAGTAACCTCTCTGTAACATGGGGGCTGTCATTCACCATCCAGTCATTCACCATCCAGTCAGTTATTTCTCTGTAACATGGGGGCTGTCATTCACCATCCAGTCAGTAACCTCTCTGTAACATGCGGGGCTGTCATTCATGTCATTCACCATCCAGTCAGTAACCTCTCTGTAACATGGGGGGCTGTCATTCACCATCCAGTCAGTAACCTCTCTGTAACATGGGGGCTGTCATTCACCATCCAGTCAGTAAACTCTCTGTAACATGGGGGCTGTCATTCACCATCAGGTCATTCACCATCCAGTCAGTAACCTCTCTGTAACATGGTGGCTGTCATTCACCATCCAGTCAGTAACCTCTCTGTAACATGGGGGCTGTCGTTCACCATCCAGTCATTCACCATCCAGTCAGTTATTTCTCTGTAACATGGGGGCTGTCATTCACCATCCTGTCAGTAACCTCTCTGTAACATGGGGGGCTGTCATTCACCATCCAGTCAGTAACCTCTCTGTAAAATGGGGGCTGTCATTCACCATCCTCTCTGTAACATGGGGGCTGTCATTCACCATCCAGTCAGTAACCTCTCTGTAACATGTGGGCTGTCATTCACCATCAGGTCATTCACCATCCAGTCAGTAATCTCTCTGTAACATGGGGGGCTGTCATTCACCATCCAGTCAGTAACATTTATGTAACATGGGGGCTGTCATTCACCATCCAGTCAGTAACCTCTCTGTAACATGGTGGCTGTCAATCACCATCCAGTCATTCACCATCCAGTCAGTTATCTCTCTGTAACATGGGGGCTGTCATTCACCATCCAGTCAGTAAGCTCTCTGTAACATGGGGGCTGTCATTCACCATTCAGTCAGTAACTCTCTGTAACATGGGGGGCTGTCATTCACCATCCAGTCAGTAACCTCTCTGTAACATGGGGGCTGTCATTCACCATCCAGTCAGTAACCTCTCTGTAACATGGGGGGCTGTCACTCACCATCCAGTCAGTAATCTCTCTGTAACATGGGGGCTGTCATTCACCATCCAGTCAATAACCTCTCTGTAACATGGGGGCTGTCGTTCACCATCCAGTCATTCACCATCCAGTCAGTAACCTCTCTGTAACATGGGGGGCTGTCGTTCACCATCCAGTCCGTAACCTCTCTGTAACATGGGGGGCTGTCATCCACCATCCAGTCAGTAACCTCTCTGTAACATGGGGGCTGTCGTTCACCATCCAGTCCGTAACCTCTCTGTAACATGGGGGGCTGTCATTCACCATCCAGTCAGTAACCTCTCTGTAACATGGGGGATGTCATTCACCATCCAGTCAGTAACCTCTCTGTAACATGGGGGGGCTGTCATTCACCATCCAGTCATTCACCATCCAGTCAGTAACCTCTCTGTAACATGGGGGGCTGTCATCCACCATCCAGTCAGTAACCTCTCTGTAACATGGGGGCTGTCGTTCACCATCCAGTCCGTAACCTCTCTGTAACATGGGGGGCTGTCATTCACCATCCAGTCAGTAACCTCTCTGTAACATGGGGGGCTGTCATTCACCATCCAGTCATTACCATCCAGTCAGTAACCTCTCTGTAACATGGGGGGCTGTCATCCACCATCTAGTCAGTAACCTCTCTGTAACATGGGGGCTGTCGTTCACCATCCAGTCCGTTATCTCTCTGTAACATGGGGGGCTGTCATTCACCATCCAGTCAGTAACCTCTCTGTAACATGGGGGCGATCATTCACCATCCAGTCAGTATCCTCTCTGTAACATGGGGGGCTGTCATTCACCATCCAGTCAGTAACCTCTCTGTAACATGGGGGCTGTCATTCACCATCCAGTCAGTAACCTCTCTGTAACATGGGGGCTGTCATTCACCATCCAGTCATTCACCATCCAGTCAGTTATTTCTCTGTAACATGGGGCTGTCATTCACCATCCAGTCAGTAACCTCTCTGTAACATGGGGGCTGTCATTCACCATCCAGTCAGTAACCTCTCTGTAACATGGGGGCTGTCATTCACCATCCAGTCAATAACCTCTCTGTAACATGGGGGCTGTCATTCACCATCCAGTCATTCACCATCCAGTCAGTTATTTCTCTGTAACATGGGGCTGTCATTCACCATCCAGTCAGTAACCTCTCTGTAACATGGGGGCTGTCATTCACCATCCAGTCATTCACCATCCAGTCAGTAACCTCTCTGTAACATGGGGGGCTGTCATTCACCATCCAGTCAGTAACCTCTCTGTAACATGGGGGCTGTCATTCACCATCCAGTCAGTAACCTCTCTGTAACATGGGGGGCTGTCATTCACCATCCAGTCAGTAACCTCTCTGTAACATGGGGGGCTGTCATTCACCATCCAGTCAGTAACCTCTCTGTAACATGGGGCTGTCATTTACCATCCAGTCAGTAACCTCTATGTAACATGGGGGGCTGTCATTCACCATCCAGTCAGTAACCTCTCTGTAACATGGGGGGCTGTCATTCACCATCCAGTCAGTAACCTCTCTGTAACATGCGGGGCTGTCATTCACCATCCAGTCAGTAACCTCTCTGTAACATGGGGGCTGTCATTCACCATCCTGTCATTCACCATCCAGTCAGTAACCTCTCTGTAACATGGGGGCTGTCGTTCACCATCTAGTCTGTAACCTCTCTGTAACATGGGGGGCTATCTATCACCATCCAGTCAGTAACCTCTCTGTAACATGGGGGATGTCATTCACCATCCAGTCAGTAACCTCTCTGTAACATGGGGGGCTGTCATTCACCATCCAGTCAGTAACCTCTATGTAACATGGGGGCTGTCATTCACCATCCAGTCAGTAACCTCTCTGTAACATGGTGGCTGTCATTCACCATCCAGTCAGTAACCTCTCTGTAACATGGGGGCTGTCATTCACCATTCAATCAGTAACTCTCTGTAACATGGGGGGCTGTCATTCACCATCCAGTCAGTTATTTCTCTGTAACATGGGGCTGTCATTCACCATCCAGTCAGTAACCTCTCTGTAACATGGGGGCTGTCATTCACCATCCAGTCATTCACCATCCAGTCAGTAACCTCTCTGTAACATGGGGGGCTGTCATTCACCATCCAGTCAGTAACCTCTCTGTAACATGGGGGCTGTCATTCACCATCCAGTCAGTAACCTCTCTGTAACATGGGGGGCTGTCATTCACCATCCAGTCAGTAACCTCTCTGTAACATGGGGGGCTGTCATTCACCATCCAGTCAGTAACCTCTCTGTAACATGGGGGCTGTCGTTCACCATCCAGTCCGTAACCTCTCTGTAACATGGGGGCTGTCATTCACCATCCAGTCAGTAACCTCTCTGTAACATGGGGCTGTCATTTACCATCCAGTCAGTAACCTCTATGTAACATGGGGGGCTGTCATTCACCATCCAGTCAGTAACCTCTCTGTAACATGGGGGGCTGTCATTCACCATCCAGTCAGTAACCTCTCTGTAACATGCGGGGCTGTCATTCACCATCCAGTCAGTAACCTCTCTGTAACATGGGGGCTGTCATTCACCATCCTGTCATTCACCATCCAGTCAGTAACCTCTCTGTAACATGGGGGCTGTCGTTCACCATCTAGTCTGTAACCTCTCTGTAACATGGGGGGCTATCTATCACCATCCAGTCAGTAACCTCTCTGTAACATGGGGGATGTCATTCACCATCCAGTCAGTAACCTCTCTGTAACATGGGGGGCTGTCATTCACCATCCAGTCAGTAACCTCTATGTAACATGGGGGCTGTCATTCACCATCCAGTCAGTAACCTCTCTGTAACATGGTGGCTGTCATTCACCATCCAGTCAGTAACCTCTCTGTAACATGGGGGCTGTCATTCACCATTCAATCAGTAACTCTCTGTAACATGGGGGGCTGTCATTCACCATCCAGTCAGTAATCTCTCTGTAACATGGGGGGGCTGCAATTCACCATCCAGTCAGTAACCTCTCTGTAACATGGGGGCTATCATTCACCATCCAGTCAGTAACCTCTCTGTAACATGGGGGGCTGTCATTCACCATCCAGTCATTCACCATCCAGTCAGTTATTTCTCTGTAACATGGGGGCTGTCATTCACCATCCAGTCAGTAACCTCTCTGTAACATGGGGGGCTGTCATTCACCATCCAGTCATTCACCATCCAGTCAGTAACCTCTCTGTAACATGGGGGCTGTCGTTCACCATCCAGTCCGTAACCTCTCTGTAACATGGGGGGCTGTCATCCACCATCCAGTCAGTAACCTCTCTGTAACATGGGGGCTGTCGTTCACCATCCAGTCCGTAACCTCTCTGTAACATGGGGGGCTGTCATTCACCATCCAGTCAGTAACCTCTCTGTAACATGGGGGATGTCATTCACCATCCAGTCAGTAACCTCTCTGTAACATGGGGGGCTGTCATTCACCATCCAGTCATTCACCATCCAGTCAGTAACCTCTCTGTAACATGGGGGGCTGTCATCCACCATCCAGTCAGTAACCTCTCTGTAACATGGGGGCTGTCGTTCACCATCCAGTCCGTAACCTCTCTGTAACATGGGGGGCTGTCATTCACCATCCAGTCAGTAACCTCTCTGTAACATGGGGGGCTGTCATTCACCATCCAGTCATTACCATCCAGTCAGTAACCTCTCTGTAACATGGGGGCTGTCATTCACCATCCAGTCAGTAACCTCTCTGTAACATGGGGGGCTGTCATCCACCATCTAGTCAGTAACCTCTCTGTAACATGGGGGCTGTCGTTCACCATCCAGTCCGTTATCTCTCTGTAACATGGGGGGCTGTCATTCACCATCCAGTCAGTAACCTCTCTGTAACATGGGGGCGATCATTCACCATCCAGTCAGTATCCTCTCTGTAACATGGGGGGCTGTCATTCACCATCCAGTCAGTAACCTCTCTGTAACATGGGGGCTGTCATTCACCATCCAGTCAGTAACCTCTCTGTAACATGGGGGCTGTCATTCACCATCCAGTCATTCACCATCCAGTCAGTTATTTCTCTGTAACATGGGGCTGTCATTCACCATCCAGTCAGTAACCTCTCTGTAACATGGGGGCTGTCATTCACCATCCAGTCATTCACCATCCAGTCAGTAACCTCTCTGTAACATGGGGGGCTGTCATTCACCATCCAGTCAGTAACCTCTCTGTAACATGGGGGCTGTCATTCACCATCCAGTCAGTAACCTCTCTGTAACATGGGGGGCTGTCATTCACCATCCAGTCAGTAACCTCTCTGTAACATGGGGGGCTGTCATTCCCCATCCAGTCAGTAACCTCTCTGTAACATGGGGGCTGTCGTTCACCATCCAGTCCGTAACCTCTCTGTAACATGGGGGCTGTCATTCACCATCCAGTCAGTAACCTCTCTGTAACATGGGGCTGTCATTTACCATCCAGTCAGTAACCTCTATGTAACATGGGGGGCTGTCATTCACCATCCAGTCAGTAACCTCTCTGTAACATGGGGGGCTGTCATTCACCATCCAGTCAGTAACCTCTCTGTAACATGCGGGGCTGTCATTCACCATCCAGTCAGTAACCTCTCTGTAACATGGGGGCTGTCATTCACCATCCTGTCATTCACCATCCAGTCAGTAACCTCTCTGTAACATGGGGGCTGTCGTTCACCATCTAGTCCGTAACCTCTCTGTAACATGGGGGGCTATCTATCACCATCCAGTCAGTAACCTCTCTGTAACATGGGGGATGTCATTCACCATCCAGTCAGTAACCTCTCTGTAACATGGGGGGCTGTCATTCACCATCCAGTCAGTAACCTCTATGTAACATGGGGGCTGTCATTCACCATCCAGTCAGTAACCTCTCTGTAACATGGTGGCTGTCATTTACCATCCAGTCAGTAACCTCTCTGTAACATGGGGGCTGTCATTCACCATTCAATCAGTAACTCTCTGTAACATGGGGGGCTGTCATTCACCATCCAGTCAGTAATCTCTCTGTAACATGGGGGGGCTGCAATTCACCATCCAGTCAGTAACCTCTCTGTAACATGGGGGCTATCATTCACCATCCAGTCAGTAACCTCTCTGTAACATGGGGGGCTGTCATTCACCATCCAGTCATTCACCATCCAGTCAGTTATTTCTCTGTAACATGGGGGCTGTCATTCACCATCCAGTCAGTAACATCTCTGTAACATGGGGGGCTGTCATTCACCATCCAGTCATTCACCATCCAGTCAGTAACCTCTCTGTAACATGGGGGCTGTCGTTCACCATCCAGTCCGTAACCTCTCTGTAACATGGGGGGCTATCTATCACCATCCAGTCAGTAACCTCTCTGTAACATGTGGGATGTCATTCACCATCCAGTCAGTAACCTCTCTGTAAAATGGGGGCTGTAATTCACCATCCAGTCAGTTATCTATCTGTAACATGGGGGGCTGTCATTCACCATCCAGTCAGTAACCTCTCTGTAACATGGGGGCTGTCATTCACCATCCAGTCAGTAACCTCTCTGTAACATGGGGGGCTATCTATCACCATCCAGTCAGTAACCTCTCTGTAACATGGGGGATGTCATTCACCATCCAGTCAGTAACCCTTCTGTAAAATGGGGGCTGTAATTCACCATCCAGTCAGTTATCTATCTGTAACATGGGGGGCTGTCATTCACCATCCAGTCAGTAACCTCTCTGTAAAATAGGGGCTGTCATTCACCATCCTCTCTGTAACATGGGGGCTGTCATTCACCATCCAGTCAGTAACCTCTCTGTAACATGGGGGCTGTCATTCACCATCAGGTCATTCACCATCCAGTCAGTAATCTCTCTGTAACATGGGGGGCTGTCATTCACCATCCAGTCAGTAACCTCTATGTAACATGGGGGCTGTCATTCACCATCCAGTCAGTAACCTCTCTGCAACATGGTGGCTGTCATTCACCATCCAGTCATTCACCATCCAGTCAGTTATCTCTCTGTAACATGGGGGCTGTCATTCACCATCCAGTCAGTAACCTCTCTGTAACATGGGGGCTGTCATTCACCATTTAGTCAGTAACTCTCTGTAACATGGGGGGGCTGCCATTCACCATCCAGTCAGTAACCTCTCTGTAACATGGGGGCTGTCATTCACCATCCAGTCAGTAACCTCTCTGTAACATGGGGGCTGTCATTCACCATCCAGTCATTCACCATCCAGTCAGTTATTTCTCTGTAACATGGGGGCTGTCATTCACCATCCTGTCAGTAACCTCTCTGTAACATGGGGGGCTGTCATTCACCATCCAGTCAGTAACCTCTCTGTAAAATGGGGGCTGTCATTCACCATCCTCTCTGTAACATGGGGGCTGTCATTCACCATCCAGTCAGTAACCTCTCTGTAACATGGGGGCTGTCATTCACCATCCAGTCATTCACCATCCAGTCAGTAATCTCTCTGTAACATGGGGGGCTGTCATTCACCATCCAGTCAGTAACCTCTCTGTAACATGGGGCTGTCAATCACCATCCAGTCAGTTATCTCTCTGTAACATGGGGGGCTGTCATTCACCATCCAGTCATTCACCATCCAGTCAGTTATCTCTCTGTAACATGGGGGCTGTCATTCACCATCCAGTCAGTAACCTCTCTGTAACATGGGGGCTGTCATTCACCATTCAGTCAGTAACTCTCTGTAACATGCGGGGCTGTCATTCACCATCCAGTCAGTAACCTCTCTGTAACATGGGGGATGTCATTCACCATCCAGTCAGTAACCTCTCTGTAACATGGGGGGCTGTCATTCACCATCCAGTCATTCACCATCCAGTCAGTAACCTCTCTGTAACATGGGGGGCTGTCATCCACCATCCAGTCAGTAACCTCTCTGTAACATGGGGGCTGTCGTTCACCATCCAGTCCGTAACCTCTCTGTAACATGGGGGGCTGTCATCCACCATCCAGTCAGTAACCTCTCTGTAACATGGGGGCTGTCGTTCACCATCCAGTCCGTAACCTCTCTGTAACATGGGGGGCTGTCATTCACCATCCAGTCAGTAACCTCTCTGTAACATGGGGGATGTCATTCACCATCCAGTAAGTAACCTCTCTGTAACAAAGGGGTGGCTGTCATTCACCATCCAGTCATTCACCATCAAGTCAGTAACATTCAGTAACCTCTCTGTAACATGGGGGGCTGTCATCCACCATCCAGTCATTCACCATCAAGTCAGTAACATTCAGTAACCTCTCTGTAACATGGGGGGCTGTCATCCACCATCCAGTAACCTCTCTGTAACATGGGGGCTGTCGTTCACCATCCAGTCCGTAACCTCTCTGTAACATGGGGGGCTGTCATTCACCATCCAGTCAGTAACCTCTCTGTAACATGGGGGCTGTCGTTCACCATCCAGTCCGTAACCTCTCTGTAACATGGGGGGCTGTCATCCACCATCCAGTCAGTAACCTCTCTGTAACATGGGGGCTGTCGTTCACCATCCAGTCCGTAACCTCTCTGTAACATGGGGGGCTGTCATTCACCATCCAGTCAGTAACCTCTCTGTAACATGGGGGCGATCATTCACCATCCAGTCAGTATCCTCTCTGTAACATGGGGGGCTGTCATTCACCATCCAGTCAGTAACCTCTCTGTAACATGGGGGCTGTCATTAACCATCCAGTCAGTAACCTCTCTGTAACATGGGGGCTGTCATTCACCATCCAGTCAGTAACCTCTCTGTAACATGGGGGCTGTCATTCACCACCCAGTCATTCACCATCCAGTCAGTTATTTCTCTGTAACATGGGGGCTGTCATTCACCATCCAGTCATTCACCATCCAGTCAGTTATTTCTCTGTAACATGGGGGCTGTCATTCACCATCCAGTCAGTAACCTCTCTGTAACATGGGGGCTGTCATTCACCACCCAGTCATTCACCATCCAGTCAGTAACCTCTCTGTAACATGGGGGGCTGTCATTCACCATCCAGTCAGTAACCTCTCTGAAACATGGGGGGCTGTCATTCACCATCCAGTCAGTAATCTCTCTGTAACATGGGGGCTGTCATTCACCATCCAGTCAGTAACCTCTCTGTAACATGGGGGCTGTCATTCACCATCCTCTCTGTAACATGGGGGCTGTCATTCACCATCCAGTCAATAACCTCTCTGTAACATGGGGGGATGTCATCCACCATCCAGTCAGTAACCTCTCTGTAACATGGGGGCTGTCGTTCACCATCCAGTCCGTAACCTCTCTGTAACATGGGGGGCTGTCATTCACCATCCAGTCAGTAACCTCTCTGTAACATGGGGGCTGTCATTTACCATCCAGTCAGTAACCTCTATGTAACATGGGGGGCTGTCATTCACCATCCAGTCAGTAACCTCTCTGTAACATGGGGGGCTGTCATTCACCATCCAGTCAGTAACCTCTCTGTAACATGCGGGGCTGTCATTCACCATCCAGTCAGTAACCTCTCTGTAACATGGGGGCTGTCATTCACCATCCTGTCATTCACCATCCAGTCAGTAACCTCTCTGTAACATGGGGGCTGTCGTTCACCATCCAGTCCGTAACCTCTCTGTAACATGGGGGGCTATCTATCACCATCCAGTCAGTAACCTCTCTGTAACATGTGTGATGTCATTCACCATCCAGTCAGTAACCTCTCTGTAACATGGGGGCAGTCATTCACCATCCAGTCAGTTATCTATCTGTTACATGGGGGGCTGTCATTCACCATCCAGTCAGTAACCTCTCTGTAAAATAGGGGCTGTCATTCATCATCCTCTCTGTAACATGGGGGCTGTCATTCACCATCCAGTCAGTAACCTCTCTGTAACATGGGGGCTGTCATTCACCAGCAGGTCATTCACCATCCAGTCAGTAATCTCTCTGTAACATGGGGGGCTGTCATTCACCATCCAGTCAGTAACCTCTATGTAACATGGGGGCTGTCATTCACCATCCAGTCAGTAACCTCTCTGTAACATGGTGGCTGTCATTCACCATCCAGTCATTCACCATCCAGTCAGTTATCTCTCTGTAACATGGGGGCTGTCATTCACCATCCAGTCAGTAACCTCTCTGTAACATGGGGGCTGTCATTCACCATTCAGTCAGTAACTCTCTGTAACATGGGGGGCTGTCATTCACCATCCAGTCAGTAACCTCTCTGTAACATGGGGGCTGTCATTCACCATCCAGTCAGTAACCTCTCTGTACCATGGGGTGCTGTCACTCACCACCCAGTCAGTAATCTCTCTGTAACATGGGGGCTGTCATTCACCATCCAGTCAGTAACCTCTCTGTAACATGGGGGATGTCATTCACCATCCAGTCAGTAACCTCTCTGTAACATGGGGGCTGTCATTCACCATCCAGTCATTCACCATCCAGTCATTAACCTCTCTGTAACATGGGGGGCTGTCATCCACCATCCAGTCAGTAACCTCTCTGTAACATGGGGGCTGTCGTTCACCATCCAGTCCGTAACCTCTCTGTAACATGGGGGGCTGTCATTCACCATCCAGTCAGTAACCTCTCTGTAACATGGGGGATGTCATTCACCATCCAGTCAGTAACCTCTCTGTAACATGGGGGGCTGTCATTCACCATCCAGTCATTCACCATCCAGTCAGTAACCTCTCTGTAACATGGGGGGCTGTCATCCACCATCCAGCCAGTAACCTCTCTTTAACATGGGGGCTGTCGTTCACCATCCAGTCCGTAACCTCTCTGTAACATGGGGGGCTGTCATTCACCATCCAGTCAGTAACCTCTCTGTAACATGGGGGGCTGTCATCCATCATCCAGTCAGTAACCTCTCTGTAACATGGGGGCTGTCGTTCACCATCCAGTCCGTAACCTCTCTGTAACATGGGGGGCTGTCATTCACCATCCAGTCAGTAACCTCTCTGTAACATGGGGGCGATCATTCACCATCCAGTCAGTATCCTCTCTGTAACATGGGGGGCTGTCATTCACCATCCAGTCAGGAACCTCTCTGTAACATGGGGGCTGTCATTCACCATCCAGTCAGTAACCTCTCTGTAACATGGGGGCTGTCATTCACCATCCAGTCATTCACCATCCAGTCAGTTATTTCTCTGTAACATGGGGGCTGTCATTCACCATCCAGTCAGTAACCTCTCTGTAACATGGGGGCTGTCATTCACCATCCAGTCATTCACCATCCAGTCAGTAACCTCTCTGTAACATGGGGGGCTGTCATTCACCATCCAGTCAGTAACCTCTCTGTAACATGGGGGCTGTCTTTCACCATCCAGTCAGTAACCTCTCTGTAACATGGGGGGGCTGTCATTCACCATCCAGTCAGTAATCTCTCTGTAACATGGGGGCTGTCATTCACCATCCAGTCAGTAACCTCTCTGTAACATGGGGGCTGTCATTCACCATCCAGTCAGTAACCTCTCTGTAACATGGGGGCTGTCATTCACCATCCAGTCAGTAACCTCTCTGTAACATGTGGGCTGTCATTCACCATCCAGTCAGTAACCTCTCTGTAACATGGGGGCTGTCATTCACCATCCAGTCATTCACCATCCAGTCAGTAATCTCTCTGTAACATGGGAGGCTGTCATTCACCATCCAGTCAGTAACCTCTCTGTAACATGGGGGCTGTCATTCACCATCCAGTCAGTAACCTCTCTGTAACATGGGGCTGTCATTCACCATCCAGTCAGTTATCTCTCTGTAACATGGGGGGATGTCATTCACCATCCAGTCAGTAACCTCTCTCTGTAACATGGTGGCTGTCATTCACCATCCAGTCAGTAATGTATCTGTAACATGGGGGCTGTCATTCACCATCCAGTCAGTAACCTCTCTGTAACATGGTGGTTGTCATTCACCATCCAGTCATTCACCATCCAGTCAGTAACCTCTCTGTAACATGGGGGGCTGTCATTCACCATCCAGTCAGTAACCTCTCTGTAACATGGGGGCTGTCATTCACCATCCAGTCAGTAACCTCTCTATAACATGGGGGCTGTCATTCACCATTCAGTCAGTAACTCTCTGTAACATGGGGGGCTGTCATTCACCATCCAGTCAGTAACCTCTCTGTAACATGGGGGGGCTGCCATTCACCTTCCAGTCAGTAACCTCTCTGTAACATGGGGGCTGTCATTCACCATCCAGTCAGTAACCTCTCTGTAACATGGGGGGCTGTCATTCACCATCCAGTCAGTAATCTATCTGTAACATGGGGGCTGTCATTCCCCATCCAGTCAGTAACCTCTCTGTAACATGGGGGGCTGTCATTCACCATCCAGTCAGTAACCTCTCTGTAACATGGGGGCTGTCATTCACCATCCAGTCATTCACCATCCAGTCAGTAACCTCTCTGTAACATGCGGGGCTGTCATTCACCATCCAGTCAGTAACCTCTCTGTAACATGGGGGCTGTCATTCACCATCCAGTCAGTAACCTCTCTGTAACATGGGGGCTGTCATTCACCATCCAGTCAGTAACCTCTCAGTAACATGGGGGCTGTCATTCACCATCCAGTCATTCACCATCCAGTCAGTAACCTCTCTGTAACATGGGGGCTGTCATTCACCATCCAGTCAGTAACCTCTCTGTAACATGGGGGCTGTCATTCACCATCCAGTCAGTAACCTCTCAGTAACACGGGGCTGTCATTCACCATCCAGTCATTCACCATCCAGTCAGTAACCTCTCTGTAACATGGGGGGCTGTCATTCAACATCCAGTCAGTAATCTCTCTGTAACATGGGGGCTGTCATTCACCATCCAGTCAGTCAACTCTCTGTAACATGGGGGCTGTCATTCACCATCCAGTCAGTAACCTCTCAGTAACATGTGGGCTGTCATTCACCATCCAGTCATTCACCATCCAGTCAGTAACCTCTCTGTAACATGGGGGCTGTCATTCACCATCCAGTCAGTAACCTCTCTGTAACATGGGGGCTGTCATTCACCATCCAGTCAGTCAACTCTCTGTAACATGGGGGGCTGTCATTCACCATCCAGTCAGTCACTGATTACGTCTATGTTCCATTCATGTTTAATTGATGACGTCTGCCAACCAATCAAGTTACAGTGATTGCACTTGTGGTCTAATGACTATTCAGTGATGATGTAGTAAGACCTTGCAAATAAATGGGCCTAAATAAAACCTCATCTTCTTTCTCCCTCTCTCTCCTCCACCTCTCAACCTCTCCTTCCATGTCTATTTCTCTCCTCCTCTCTCTCCTCCACCTCTCAACCTCTCCTTCCATGTCTACTTCTCTCCTCCTCTCTCTCCTCCACCTCTCAACCTCTCATTCCATGTATATTTCCTCTCTTCCTCTCTCTCCTCCACCTCTCAACCTCTCCTTCCGTGTCTATTTCTCTCCTCCTCTCTCTCCTCCACCTCTCAACCTCTCCTTCCATGTCTATTTCCTCTCCTCTCTCTCCTCCACCTCTCAACCTCTCCTTCCATGTCTATTTCCTCTCCTCCTCTCTCTCCTCCACCTCTCAACCTCTCCTTCCATGTCTTTCCTCTCCTCCTCTCTCTCCTCCTGTCTTTGTCTGTCTGTCTGGAGGTGAGTTAGAGGTCCTGTTGAGGGTCGATGGGGGTTTGGCTCCTAAAGGCCCACACTCTGCGGCTTCAGGGAATCAAGTTCTCCTGAGTGATGGCTTTGGGGACCTGTGTGTGTGTCTGTGTGTGTATGTGTGTGTGTGTGTGTGTGTGTGTGTGTGTGTGTGTGTGTGTGTGTGTGTGTGTGTGTGTGTGTGTGTGTGTGTGTGTGTGTGTGTGTGTTTGTGGCTCAGATACTCCTGAGTTCTGTCTTTTGGGGGCCAGAGTGGCCCCGTAATCCAATAATCTGATTAATAATCTGTTGACATTTAAGGAGGAGAAGGACTAGAGATGGTATGAAAGGGACCTTGGCTGTCAGCGATTGGGTGCAGAGATGTAGCGGAGTCAGGCACAGGACACAGGTTTAAGCAACACAACGGAGTTTACTCAAAAAAGTCAAGCAAGAGTCCAAATAGGAAAATACATACACACTACCACCTACAACAACCACTAAGACACCAACAATCACAGACAGAACAGAAATGTATGCCAGAGGGATAAATAAGGAACATGATATGGGAATTGAAACAAGGTGTGTGTAATACAGACAAAACAAAACGAAACTGAAACATGGATCGGTGGTGACTAGAAAGCCGGTGACATCGACCGTCGAACAAGGAAGTCGGCGGAAGTCGTAGTGTCTTAGAGTCGGATGGCTGATTTAGGATCAGTTTTGCCTTGTAGATCACTATGAATAAGATTACATATACAGAGGGGATCTGACCTGAGATCAGCACTCATACTCTGAGATGCTTGATACATATGAATCCTGAGGTGTTCAGGGCTGACAAGTATACAGCTGTAAATATCCTGCATTTATTATTAGTATACAGGTCAGTCAACACTAGAGAGGTTTCCATGGCAGGCACAATACTAGGTGCTGACAACCTTGGAAAATATGCTCGTACACACACACACACACACACACACACACACACACACACACACACACACACACACACACACACACACACACACACACACACACACACACACACACACACACACAGCTTGTCACCCTCTGAATATTTCCTATCTTCTCTCTCAAACTGCTCCGATTATAGATGGAAAGGTCTGGAAAATAATTGCTGGAACGTTTCAGGGAGGTCTCTTTTTCAGGGGCGCCACACACACACACACACACACACACACACACACACACACACACACACACACACACACACACACACACACACACACACACACACACACACACACACAGCACTCTTCAAACAGTCCTCAGACAGAGACTTGAGTCTGACGCCTACTTATCAACACCTTTACAAACTTCAGGGGTCAGGTCACACTATGTGTGCGTGTGTGTGTGTGCGCGAATATGGAGTTTAAGGGGGACAGAAAGAAAATCAAATGCTTCCAATTTAGGCAGCAATCACAGATAGAATCTAACAAGACATCACAATAGGGAGAGACCGATCTGCATGGACAGAATTTACTGTAACATGATGACATCACAACAAGGCCCGTGGGAATTTGACATGATGACTTCACAATAGGGCCAGACAAAATCTACAATGATAGCATTTGTTATAATGAAATCCCTGTAGGGCCACACTGAATATGGCATGAGGACATCACAATAGGGCCAGACAGAATATTTTACAACTTTATAAAAAAACTAATACCAAAGATGACTAGCTACAGGTTGACAGATTGAACAAGCAGACAATTCAGGCATCAACTGCTTGCTGGTTTGATTCTCAATTTCCTCCAGTGCAATAGTATTCTGAAACATCCAATAGGCTTCATCTGTGACCCAACAGGAACCCAGTGACTTACCAGAGTGTCCTGACCAGACAACCACGGTAACATCCCGTGACCCGCCTTTCCTCTCTTTCCTTTTCACTCTGTCTCTCTCCCTTTCCCTCTATCCCTTTCCCTCTCTGCCTCTCCCTCACTCCCTCACTCCTTATCCCTCTCCCTCTCTCTTTTTCAAACTATCTAACCCATTCCTTACCTGGTGTGAGTTTCCCCAATGCAGTACGTATCCTCCTCTCTGTTATCCGCAGCAATGTCTCTAAATCCATGAGCAACACAAACACCCTCCATGGACCCCCGGTTATATCTCTCCACTCCCCCTTCCCTATATCACACCCAGGGCTAGGAATATCTCTGTTGTGTCATACAGTCATCAGGACCTCATAAGAAACACTGAGAGAGAGAGAAAGAGAGAGAGAGAGAGAGAGAGAGAGAGAGAGAGAGAGAGAGAGAGAGAGAGAAAGAGAGAGAGAGAGAGAGAGAGAGAGAGAGAGAGAGAGAGAGAGAGAGAGAGAGAGCGAGAGAGAGAGAGAGAGAGAGAGAGAGAGAGAATGGCCACCAGGAATGTTGTTGACTGGGGTCCTTATAAGTCTGTCTACTGGCTCCACTTCTGATGCTGTTGAAGCTTAGCAGAGATATCTGCACTGGTATCTGTCCTCACTTCCACACTCACTATGACAACATATAGAATCAAATCAAATCAAATTTTATTTGTCACATACACATGGTTAGCAGATGTTAATGCGAGTGTAGCGAAATGCTTGTGCTTCTAGTTCCGACAATGCAGTAATAACCAACAAGTAATCTAACTAACAATTCCAAAACTACTGTCTTATACACAGTGTAAGGGGATAAAGAATATGTACATAAGGATATATGAATGAGTGATGGTACAGAGCAGCATAGGCAGGATACAGTAGATGGTATCGAGTACAGTATATACATGAGGTGAGTATGTAAACAAAGTGGCATAGTTAAAGTGGCTAGTGATACATGTATTACATAAGGATGCATGATATAGAGTACAGTATATACGTATGCCTATGGGATGAATAATGTAGGATAAGTAACATTATATAAGGTAGCATTGTTTAAAGTGGCTAGTGATATATTTACATCATTTCCCATCAATTCCCATTATTAAAGTGGCTGGAGTTGAGTCAGTGTTAGTGTCAGTGTGTTGGCAGCAGCCACTAAATGTTAGTGGTGGCTGTTTAACAGTCTGATGGCCTTGAGATCGAAGCTGTTTTTCAGTCTCTCGGTCCCAGCTTTGATGCACCTGTACTGACCTCGCCTTCTGGATGATAGCGGGGTGAACAGGCAGTGGCTCGGGTGGTTGATGTCCTTGATGATCTTTATGGCCTTCCTGTAACATCGGGTGGTGTAGGTGTCCTGGAGGGCAGGTAGTTTGCCCCCGGTGATGCGTCGTGCAGACCTCACTACCCTCTGGAGAGCCTTACGGTTGTGGGCGGAGCAGTTGCCGTACCAGGCGGTGATACAGCCCGCCAGGATGCTCTCGATTGTGCATCTGTAGAAGTTTGTGAGTGCTTTTGGTGACAAACCTAATTTCTTCAGCTTCCTGAGGTTGAAGAGGCGCTGCTGCGCCTTCTTCACGATGCTGTCTGTGTGAGTGGACCAATTCAGTTTGTCTGTGATGTGTATGCCGAGGAACTTAAAACTTGCTACCCTCTCCACTACTGTTCCATCGATGTGGATAGGGGGGTGTTCCCTCTGCTGTTTCCTGAAGTCCACAATCATCTCCTTAGTTTTGTTGACGTTGAGTGTGAGGTTATTTTCCTGACACCACACTCCGAGTGCCCTCACCTCCTCCCTGTAGGCCGTCTCGTCGTTGTTGGTAATCAAGCCTACCACTGTTGTGTCGTCCGCAAACTTGATGATTTAGTTGGAGGCGTGCGTGGCCACGCAGTCGTGGGTGAACAGGGAGTACAGGAGAGGGCTCAGGACGCACCCTTGTGGGGCCCCAGTGTTGAGGATCAGCAGGGTGGAGATGTTGTTGCCTACCCTCACCACCTGGGGGCGGCCCGTCAGGAAGTCCAGTACCCAGTTGCACAGGGCGGGGTCGAGACCCAGGGTCTCGAGCTTGATGACGAGCTTGGAGGGTACTATGGTGTTGAATGCCGAGCTGTAGTCGATGAACAGCATTCTCACATAGGTATTCCTCTTGTCCAGATGGGTTAGGGCAGTGTGCAGTGTGGTTGAGTTGACTTCCGGCGCCGACAGAGATGGCCGCCTCGCTTCGCGTTCCTAGACCCGAAGGGAAACCTCTAAACCCTTACCACGACCATGAGTTTGTGTTTCAGTGAGGAGCAAGCGAAGACATGGGGGAATCATAAGCAGCTTTCAGATACTGGATAATGTATTAGAGAACAAACTAAACATGAAAACAGAAGTAGAGAAAACATAGATGTACATCAGTGTAGAGTGGCTGTTTAAAGCTATGTGTCTGCAGACAACAGTGTTTGTAGGTTTAAGTGAGAAGAGATCAGGAGAAAGGTTGTATTTAGTGTAGAGTTAGTAATTCGGACTCAAGATGATAAGCTAATGAGAGCACACAAACATGGTATGCACACACACACACACCAGATCACTTGTGATACAAGTCAGTAAACTAACGTTTACCCTAACCCTAACTCCTAACCCTAAACCTAACGTTTACCCTAACCCTAACTCCCAACCCTAAAACTAACCCTAACATATTTCTAACACTTATTCTAACCTTAACTCTAAACCACCTAGAAATAGCATTTGACCTCGTGGGTATTCACAAAATGTCCTCAGTTGGTCAAATTTTTGTTTGTTTACTATTCTTGTGGGCACTTTTGGTCCCCACAAGAATAGTTAAACACACACACACAGATGCACGTGGGGGCACTGCACCACAACATCTAATTTACAACCTAACAATTGTATCTGTAGCTTTTATTTTAAGTAAGCATTTCACTGTAATACCTGTTGTATTCGGCGCACGTGACAAACTTTGATTTGATTTGAAATAGAGAAATGTATAGTTCTGAACCCTCTTGGACATAAGCAGCAGCGAGATAAGAAAAGATCCTCATTGATTTAACAATTATTTAAACAAATTTACATTTTGCTCTGTCAGAATTATACAGTACACGTCATCAACTGTGATGTCATCATTTGGAATCTGTTAAAAAGGTCAACAAAGTAATTTGTGATGCCATCAATTGGGATCTGTTAAAATGACCAAACAAGTCCTTTGTGATGTCATAATGAGACTAATTTAGAATGGTTAACAACGTCCTTTGTGATGTCATAATGAGAAACCATCAGAATGGTCAACTAAACCCTGTAATGTCATTACGTAATAAGAATCAATCACAACGGCAACTAGAGGAAGTTGTATGCCATCTAAACTCCTCTTAGACATACAGAAAAGGAGAGGCAGCAGGGCAAACCGCAGCACGTTATGTATTGGGCACACGCCTTTAACACCAGCCAGCAGACTAAGAGGAAGTGTGGTGGGTGGTAAAAATATATATGCCTCAGGCCCGGGCCACAGAGTCACAGAAGAGAGAGAGAGAGAGAGAGAGAGCGAAACAGAGAGACATGAAACAAGAAAGAAAGAGAGAAGAGAATAGAGAAGAGAGCTACCACTTACCACTATTGATTTGATATTGCGCATACACAAACATACACAAACACTTAAATACGCACACAGATACGCACACACACACACACTGACATGTCAACCTCAGCAGTAAGAACTCCCACAGGACTTAGTGCAGTTCAGAGAAAAAAGAGAAATGGACAATTCAGCAAATCTCCCTTTTCTCTTCTTTTTCCAGTCTGGGGCTGTCCAGCTCAATGTATCATTGTATATAATAATGGTGTTTCCAGTCTGGGGTGGGCAGCTCAATGTATCATTGTATATAATAATGGTGTTTCCGGTCTGGGGCTGTCCAGCTCAATGTATAATTGTATATAATAATGGTGTTTCCAGTCTGGGGCTGTCCAGCTCAATGTATCATTGTATATAAAGGTGTTTCCGGTCTGGGGCTGTCCAGCTCAATGTATCATTGTATATAATAATGGTGTTTCCAGTCTGGGGTTGTCCAGCTCAATGTATCATTGTATATAAAGGTGTTTCCAGTCTGGGGCTGTCCAGCTCAATGTATCATTGTATATAATAATGGTGTTTCCAGTCTGGGGCTGTCCAGCTCAATGTATCATTGTATATAAAGGTGTTTCCGGTCTGGGGCTGTCCAGCTCAATGTATCATTGTATATAAAGGTTTTTCTAGTCTGGGGCTGTCCAGCTCAATGTATCATTGTATATAAAGGTGTTTCCGGTCTGGGGCTGTCCACCTCAATGTATCATTGTATATAAAGGTGTTTCCAGTCTGGGGCTGTCCAGCTCAATGTATCATTGTATATAAAGGTGTTTCCAGTCTGGGGCTGTCCAGCTCAATGTATCATTGTATATAATGTTTGTTTCCAGTCTGGGGCTGTCCAGCTCAATGTATCATTGTATATAAAGGTGTTTCCAGTCTGGGGTTGTCCAGCTCAATGTATCATTGTATATAATGTTTGTTTCCAGTCTGGGGCTGTCCAGCTCAATGTATCATTGTATATAAAGGTGTTTCCAGTCTGGGGCTGTCCAGCTCAATGTATAATTGTATATAATGTTTGTTTCCAGTCTGGGGTTGTCTAGCTCAATGTATCATTGTATATAAAGGTGTATCCGGTCTGGGGCTGTCCAGATCAATGTATCATTGTATATAAAGGTGTTTCCAGTCTGGGGTGGGCAGCTCAATGTATCATTGTATATAATAATGGTGTTTCCAGTCTGGGGCTGTCCAGATCAATGTATCATTGTATATAAAGGTGTTTCCAGTCTGGGGCTGTCCAGCTCAATGTATCATTGTATATAATGGTGTTTCCAGTCTGGGGCTGTCCAGATCAATGTATCATTGTATATAAAGGTGTTTCCAGTCTGGGGCTGTCCAGATCAATGTATCATTGTATATAATAATGGTGTTTCCAGTCTGGGGCTGTCCAGATCAATGTATCATTGTATATAATAATGGTGTTTCCAGTCTGGGGCTGTCCAGCTCAATGTATCATTGTATATAAAGGTGTTTCCAGTCTGGGGTTGTCTAGCTCAATGTATCATTGTATATAAAGGTGTTTCCAGTCTGGGGCTGTCCAGCTCAATGTATCATTGTATATAAAGGTGTTTCCAGTCTGGGGCTGTCCAGCTCAATGTATCATTGTATATAATGGTGTTTCCAGTCTGGGGCTGTCCAGCTCAATGTATCATTGTATATAAAAATGGTGTTTCCAGTCTGGGGCTGTCCAGCTCAATGTATCATTGTATATAATGTTTGTTTCCAGTCTGGGGCTGTCCAGCTCAATGTATCATTGTATATAAAGGTGTTTCCAGTCTGGGGCTGTCTAGCTCAATGTATCATTGTATATAAAGGTGTTTCCGGTCTGGGGCTGTCCAGCTCAATGTATCATTGTATATAAAGGTGTTTCCAGTCTGGGGCTGTCCAGATCAATGTATCATTGTATATAAAGGTGTTTCCAGTCTGGAGTGGGCAGCTCAATGTATCATTGTATATAAAGGTGTTTCCAGTCTGGGGCTGTCCAGCTCAATGTATCATTGTATATAAAGGTGTTTCCGGTCTGGGGCTGTCCAGCTCAATGTATCACTGTATATAAAGGTGTTTCCGTTCTGGAGCTGTCCAGCTCAATGTATCACTGTATATAAAGGTGTTTCCGGTCTGGGGCTGTCCAGCTCAATGTATCTGTAACGGTCATCGTTGCAGGAGGTAGGATCGGACCAAAGCGCAGAGTGGTATGTGTTCATGATTTCTTTATTTAACTCAGAACACTACGAACAAAAATAACAAAGAGACAAAATGAAACCGAAACAGTCCTGTCAGGTGAAGAACACTAAACAGAAAACAACTACCCACAAACCACAGGTGGGAAAAAGCTACCTAAGTATGGATCCCAATCAGAGAAAACGATAGACAGCTGTCCTTGATTGAGAACCATACCCGG
Source organism: Oncorhynchus clarkii lewisi (assembly GCF_045791955.1). Classification (NCBI taxonomy): domain Eukaryota; kingdom Metazoa; phylum Chordata; class Actinopteri; order Salmoniformes; family Salmonidae; genus Oncorhynchus; species Oncorhynchus clarkii. The sequence continues at coordinate 12,317,239 of NC_092153.1, read as the reverse complement.
CCAAAATAAAGAAATACAAAACATAGAAAAATTAACATAGAATGCCCACCCAAATCACACCCTGACCAAACCAAAATAGAGACATAAAAAGCTCTCTAAGGTCAGGGGGTGACAGTATCATTGTATATAAAGGTGTTTCCAGTCTGGGGTTGTCCAGCTCAATGTATCATTGTATATAAAGGTGTTTCCAGTCTGGGGCTGTCCAGCTCAATGTATCATTGTATATGAAGGTGTTTCCGGTCTGGGGCTGTTCAGCTCAATGTATCATTGTATATGAAGGTGTATCCGGTCTGGGGCTGTCCAGCTCAATGTATCATTGTATATAAAGGTGTTTCCAGTCTGGGGTTGTCTAGCTCAATGTATCATTGTATATAAAGGTGTTTCCGGTCTGGGGCTGTCCAGCTCAATGTATCATTGTATATAAAGGTGTTTCCAGTCTGGGGTTGTCTAGCTCAATGTATCATTGTATATAAAGGTGTTTCCAGTCTGGGGTTGTCCAGCTCAATGTATCATTGTATATAAAGGTGTTTCCAGTCTGGGGTTGTCCAGCTCAATGTATCATTGTATATAAAGGTGTTTCCAGTCTGGGGTGGGCAGCTCAATGTATCATTGTATATAAAGGTGTTTCCAGTCTGGGGCTGTCCAGCTCAATGTATCATTGTATATAAAGGTGTTTCCAGTCTGGGGTGGGCAGCTCAATGTATCATTGTATATAAAGGTGTTTCCAGTCTGGGGCTGTCCAGCTCAATGTATCATTGTATATAAAGGTGTTTCCAGTCTGGGGCTGTCCAGCTCAATGTATCATTGTATATAAAGGTGTTTCCAGTCTGGGGCTGTCCAGATCAACATATTTTTTTAAATATATTTTTTTAACCTTTATTTAACTAGGCAATTCAGTTAAGAACAAATTCTTATTTTTAATGACGGCCTCGGAACAGTGGTTTAACTGCCTGTTCAGGGGCAGAACAACAGATTTGTACCTTGTCAGCTCGGGGATTTGAACTTGCAACCTTTCCAGTCTGGGGTTGTCCAGCTCAATGTATCATTGTATATAAAGGTGTTTCCGGTCTGGGGCTGTCCAGCTCAATGTATCACTGTATATAAAGGTGTTTCCGTTCTGGGGCTGTCCAGCTCAATGTATCACTGTATATAAAGGTGTTTCCGGTCTGGGGCTGTCCAGCTCAATGTATCTGTAACGGTCATCGTTGCAGGAGGTAGGATCGGACCAAAGCGCAGAGTGGTATGTGTTCATGATTTCTTTATTTAACTCAGAACACTACGAACAAAAATAACAAAGAGACAAAATGAAACCGAAACAGTCCTGTCAGGTGCAGAACACTAAACAGAAAACAACTACCCACAAACCACAGGTGGGAAAAAGCTACCTAAGTATGGATCCCAATCAGAGAAAACGATAGACAGCTGTCCTTGATTGAGAACCATACCCGGCCAAAATAAAGAAATACAAAACATAGAAAAATTAACATAGAATGCCCACCCAAATCACACCCTGACCAAACCAAAATAGAGACATAAAAAGCTCTCTAAGGTCAGGGGGTGACAGTATCATTGTATATAAAGGTGTTTCCAGTCTGGGGCTGTCCAGCTCAATGTATCATTGTATATGAAGGTGTTTCCGGTCTGGGGCTGTTCAGCTCAATGTATCATTGTATATGAAGGTGTATCCGGTCTGGGGCTGTCCAGCTCAATGTATCATTGTATATAAAGGTGTTTCCAGTCTGGGGTTGTCTAGCTCAATGTATCATTGTATATAAAGGTGTTTCCGGTCTGGGGCTGTCCAGCTCAATGTATCATTGTATATAAAGGTGTTTCCAGTCTGGGGTTGTCTAGCTCAATGTATCATTGTATATAAAGGTGTTTCCAGTCTGGGGTTGTCCAGCTCAATGTATCATTGTATATAAAGGTGTATCCGGTCTGGGGCTGTCCAGCTCAATGTATCATTGTATATAAAGGTGTTTCCAGTCTGGGGTTGTCTAGCTCAATGTATCATTGTATATAAAGGTGTTTCCAGTCTGGGGTTGTCCAGCTCAATGTATCATTGTATATAAAGGTGTATCCGGTCTGGGGCTGTCCAGCTCAATGTATCATTGTATATAAAGGTGTTTCCAGTCTGGGGTTGTCTAGCTCAATGTATCATTGTATATAAAGGTGTTTCCAGTCTGGGGTTGTCCAGCTCAATGTATCATTGTATATAAAGGTGTTTCCAGTCTGGGGTTGTCTAGCTCTATGTATCATTGTATATAAAGGTGTTTCCAGTCTGGGGTGGGCAGCTCAATGTATCATTGTATATAAAGGTGTTTCCAGTCTGGGGCTGTCCAGCTCAATGTATCATTGTATATAAAGGTGTTTCCAGTCTGGGGTGGGCAGCTCAATGTATCATTGTATATAAAGGTGTTTCCAGTCTGGGGCTGTCCAGCTCAATGTATCATTGTATATAAAGGTGTTTCCAGTCTGGGGTTGTCCAGCTCAATGTATCATTGTATATAAAGGTGTTTCCAGTCTGGGGCTGTCCAGCTCAATGTATCATTGTATATAAAGGTGTTTCCAGTCTGGGGCTGTCCAGCTCAATGTATCATTGTATATAAAGGTGTTTCCAGTCTGGGGCTGTCCAGATCAACATATTTTTTTAAATATATTTTTTTAACCTTTATTTAAATAGGCAATTCAGTTAAGAACAAATTCTTATTTTTAATGACGGCCTCGGAACAGTGGTTTAACTGCCTGTTCAGGGGCAGAACAACAGATTTGTACCTTGTCAGCTCGGGGATTTGAACTTGCAACCTTTCCAGTCTGGGGCTGTCCAGCTCAATGTATCATTGTATATAAAGGTGTTTCCAGTCTGGGGCTGTCCAGCTCAATGTATCATTGTATATAAAGGTGTTTCCAGTCTGGGGCTGTCCAGCTCAATGTATCATTGTATATAAAGGTGTTTCCAGTCTGGGGTTGTCCAGCTCAATGTATCATTGTATATAAAGGTGTTTCCGGTCTGGGGCTGTCCAGCTCAATGTATTATTGTATATAAAGGTGTTTCCAGTCTGGGGTTGTCTAGCTCAATGTATCATTGTATATAAAGGTGTTTCCAGTCTGGGGTTGTCCAGCTCAATGTATCATTGTATATAAAGGTGTATCCGGTCTGGGGCTGTCCAGCTCAATGTATCATTGTATATAAAGGTGTTTCCAGTCTGGGGTTGTCTAGCTCAATGTATCATTGTATATAAAGGTGTTTCCAGTCTGGGGTGGGCAGCTCAATGTATCATTGTATATAAAGGTGTTTCCAGTCTGGGGCTGTCCAGCTCAATGTATCATTGTATATAAAGGTGTTTCCAGTCTGGGGTGGGCAGCTCAATGTATCATTGTATATAAAGGTGTTTCCAGTCTGGGGCTGTCCAGCTCAATGTATCATTGTATATAAAGGTGTTTCCGGTCTGGGGCTGTCCAGCTCAATGTATCATTGTATATAAAGGTGTTTTCAGTCTGGGGCTGTCCAGATCAATGTATCATTGTATATAATAATGGTGTTTCCAGTCTGGGGTTGTCCAGCTCAATGTATCATTGTATATGAAGGTGTTTCCAGTCTGGGGTTGTCTAGCTCAATGTATCATTGTATATAATGGTGTTTCCAGTCTGGGGCTGTCCAGCTCAATGTATCATTGCATATAAAGGTGTTTCCAGTCTGGGGCTGTCCAGGTCAATGTATCATTGTATATAAAGGTGTTTCCAGTCTGGGGCTGTCCAGATCAATGTATCATTGTATATAAAGGTGTTTCCAGTTTGGGGCTGTCAGCTGCTGTTACCTCTCTCCTGTTGTCAGGTCACCAGCACATCAGCTGTTACCTCTCTCCTGTTGTCAGGTCACCAGCACATCAGCTGTTACCTCTCTCCTGTTGTCAGGTCACATCAGCTGTTACCTCTCTCCTGTTGTCAGGTCACATCATCTGTTACCTCTCTCCTGTTGTCAGGTCACCAGCACATCAGCTGTTACCTCTCTCCTGTTGTCAGGTCACATCAGCTGTTACCTCTCTCCTGTTGTCAGGTCACATCAGCTGTTACCTCTCTCCTGTTGTCAGGTCACATCAGCTGTTACCTCTCCCCTGTTGTCAGGTCACCAGCACATCAGCTGTTACCTCTCCCCTGTTGTCAGGTCACCAGCACATCAGCTGTTACCTCTCTCCTGTTGTCAGGTCACATCAGCTGTTACCTCTCTCATGTTGTCAGGTCACCAGCACATCAGCTGTTACCTCTCTCCTGTTGTCAGGTCACCAGCACATAATCTGTTACCTCTCTCCTGTTGTCAGGTCACCAGCACATCATCTGTTACCTCTCTCCTGTTGTCAGGTCACCAGCACATCAGCTGTTACCTCTCTCCTGTTGTCAGGTCACATCAGCTGTTACCTCTCTCCTGTTGTCAGGTCACATCAGCTGTTACCTCTCTCCTGTTGTCAGGTCACATCATCTGTTACCTCTCTCCTGTTGTCAGGTCACCAGCACATCAGCTGTTACCTCTCTCCTGTTGTCAGGTCACATCAGCTGTTACCTCTCTCCTGTTGTCAGGTCACATCAGCTGTTACCTCTCTCCTGTTGTCAGGTCACATCAGCTGTTACCTCTCCCCTGTTGTCAGGTCACCAGCACATCAGCTGTTACCTCTCCCCTGTTGTCAGGTCACCAGCACATCATCTGTTACCTCTCTCCTGTTGTCAGGTCACCAGCACATCAGTTGTTACCTCTCTCCTGTTGTCAGGTCACCAGCACATAAGCTGTTAACTCTCTCCTGTTGTCAGGTCACCAGCACATAATCTGTTACCTCTCCCCTGTTGTCAGGTCACCAGCACATCAGCTGTTACCTCTCTCCTGTTGTCAGGTCACATCAGCTGTTACCTCTCTCCTGTTGTCAGGTCACCAGCACATCAGCTGTTACCTCTCTCCTGTTGTCAGGTCACATCAGCTGTTACCTCTCTCCTGTTGTCAGGTCACCAGCACATCAGCTGTTACCTCTCTCCTGTTGTCAGGTCACCAGCACATCAGTTGTTACCTCTCTCCTGTTGTCAGGTCACATCAGCTGTTACCTCTCTCCTGTTGTCAGGTCACATCAGCTGTTACCTCTCTCATGTTGTCAGGTCACCAGCACATCAGCTGTTACCTCTCTCCTGTTGTCAGGTCACCAGCACATAATCTGTTACCTCTCTCCTGTTGTCAGGTCACCAGCACATCATCTGTTACCTCTCTCCTGTTGTCAGGTCACCAGCACATCAGCTGTTACCTCTCTCCTGTTGTCAGGTCACATCAGCTGTTACCTCTCTCCTGTTGTCAGGTCACATCAGCTGTTACCTCTCTCCTGTTGTCAGGTCACATCATCTGTTACCTCTCTCCTGTTGTCAGGTCACCAGCACATCAGCTGTTACCTCTCTCCTGTTGTCAGGTCACATCAGCTGTTACCTCTCTCCTGTTGTCAGGTCACATCAGCTGTTACCTCTCTCCTGTTGTCAGGTCACATCAGCTGTTACCTCTCCCCTGTTGTCAGGTCACCAGCACATCAGCTGTTACCTCTCCCCTGTTGTCAGGTCACCAGCACATCATCTGTTACCTCTCTCCTGTTGTCAGGTCACCAGCACATCAGTTGTTACCTCTCTCCTGTTGTCAGGTCACCAGCACATAAGCTGTTAACTCTCTCCTGTTGTCAGGTCACCAGCACATAATCTGTTACCTCTCCCCTGTTGTCAGGTCACCAGCACATCAGCTGTTACCTCTCTCCTGTTGTCAGGTCACATCAGCTGTTACCTCTCTCCTGTTGTCAGGTCACCAGCACATCAGCTGTTACCTCTCTCCTGTTGTCAGGTCACATCAGCTGTTACCTCTCTCCTGTTGTCAGGTCACCAGCACATCAGCTGTTACCTCTCTCCTGTTGTCAGGTCACCAGCACATCAGTTGTTACCTCTCTCCTGTTGTCAGGTCACATCAGCTGTTACCTCACTCCTGTTGTCAGGTCACATCAGCTGTTACCTCTCTCCTGTTGTCAGGTCACATCAGCTGTTACCTCTCCCCTGTTGTCAGGTCACCAGCACATCAGCTGTTACCTCTCCCCTGTTGTCAGGTCACCAGCACATCAGCTGTTACCTTTCTCCTGTTGTCAGGTCACCAGCACATCAGTTGTTACCTCTCTCCTGTTGTCAGGTCACATCAGCTGTTACCTCACTCCTGTTGTCAGGTCACATCAGCTGTTACCTCTCTCCTGTTGTCAGGTCACATCAGCTGTTACCTCTCTCCTGTTGTCAGGTCACATCAGCTGTTACCTCTCCCCTGTTGTCAGGTCACCAGCACATCAGCTGTTACCTCTCCCCTGTTGTCAGGTCACCAGCACATCAGCTGTTACCTCTCTCCTGTTGTCAGGTCACCAGCACATCAGTTGTTACCTCTCTCCTGTTGTCAGGTCACATCAGCTGTTACCTCACTCCTGTTGTCAGGTCACATCAGCTGTTACCTCTCTCCTGTTGTCAGGTCACATCAGCTGTTACCTCTCCCCTGTTGTCAGGTCACCAGCACATCAGCTGTTACCTCTCCCCTGTTGTCAGGTCACCAGCACATCAGCTGTTACCTTTCTCCTGTTGTCAGGTCACCAGCACATCAGCTGTTAACTCTCTCCTGTTGTCAGGTCACCAGCACATAATCTGTTACCTCTCCCCTGTTGTCAGGTCACCAGCACATCAGCTGTTACCTCTCTCCTGTTGTCAGGTCACATCAGCTGTTACCTCTCTCCTGTTGTCAGGTCACCAGCACATCAGCTGTTACCTCTCTCCTGTTGTCAGGTCACATCAGCTGTTACCTCTCTCCTGTTGTCAGGTCACCAGCACATCAGCTGTTACCTCTCTCCTGTTGTCAGGTCACCAGCACATCAGTTGTTACCTCTCTCCTGTTGTCAGGTCACATCAGCTGTTACCTCTCTCCTGTTGTCAGGTCACATCAGCTGTTACCTCTGTCCTGTTGTCAGGTCACATCAGCTGTTACCTCTCTCCTGTTGTCAGGTCACATCAGCTGTTACCTCTCTCCTGTTGTCAGGTCACATCAGCTGTTGCCTCTCTCCTGTTGTCAGGTCACCAGCACATCAGCTGTTACCTCTCTCCTGTTGTCAGGTCACCAGCACATCAGCTGTTACCTCTCTCCTGTTGTCAGGTCACCAGCACATCAGCTGTTACCTCTGTCCTGTTGTCAGGTCACCAGCACATCATCTGTTACCTCTCTCCTGTTGTCAGGTCACCAGCACATCAGCTGCTACCTCTCTCCTGTTGTCAGGTCACCAGCAGATCAGCTGTTAACTCTCTCCTGTTGTCAGGTCACCAGCACATCAGCTGTTACCTCTCTCCTGTTGTCAGGTCACCAGCACATCAGCTGTTACCTCTCTCCTGTTGTTAGATCAGTGAATATGAAAGGGAGGACATAATCCTAAACTGTTTCCTTTGAACAGAAAAAAGCCTATCACGTATCCCCTGAGAGTCCTGCAATGACATAAGCTTTATTATAAACTGGGTGGTTTAACCCGGAATGCTGATTGGCTGAAAGCTGTGCTATATCAGACTGTATATCATGGGTATAAAAAAACATTTTTTTAACTTTTCAAATTACGCTAGGAACCAGTTTATAATAGCAATAAGGTAGTGCATTGCGTCATGGCTAAGAACAGCCCTTAGCCGTGGTATATTGGTAATATACCACAACCCCTTGTGTGTTATTGCTTAATTACAAAGCTGTATAGCGAGAGGTGCTACCTGTTAGCATTTCCAATAGGAATTGCACTGGCAGTCTGAGGGATGCTAATGCTATCACCGTTACACTAGCTGGGCAATTACGCAAGCCAAAGCCGGATGCCTGCTCCACATAGAGTTCACCCCTGTGGCAATCTGTAGGACCTTACACTGGCTGTCTGTATTGAGCCCTTGTGCTAATATAGAATGCTGGTTTCTCAATCAAAATACAAAACTAAGACTCAAAGGACCATCTAGTACAATAGTCTTCAAATGCCCAGCACACACACACACCATTTTCTCATTCTGTTATGGGGTAGAAATTGATGTGCTGATTTAATGTTGTGTATCACTGACCCTTGGCCTTTCTCTCTGGCCTCAACTGATCATGGATCCAGCAGCGGTCAATACAACATTCAACCTCTGAGGATGTATGTATGTGTGTGTGTGTGTGTGTGTGTATGTGGGTGTGTCTTTACGTGTTTGTGTGTGTGTGTGTGTGTGTGTGTGTGTGTGTGTGTGTGTGTGTGTGTGTGTGTGTGTGTGTGTGTGTGTGTGTGTGTGTGTGTGTGTGAGTGTGTTTGTGCATGTGTGTGTGCATTTGTGTGTGTGTGTCTTTGTGTGTGTGTGTGTGCGTGTGTGTGTGTGTGTGTGTGTGTGTGTGTGTGTGTGTGTGTGTGTGTGTGTGTGTGTGTGTGTGTGTGTGTGTGTGTGTGTGTGTGTGTGTGTGTGTGTGAGAGAGAGAGAGAGAGAGAGAGAGAGAGAGGAAGAAAGGAAGTACGAAAGCTTCTTATAGTTGGGACACGGTTAAATGGGATATGAAGCATTAAATAACATCACCTTTTTCCCTTTAAACAATGAATGACGGTCAGTGATGCTGAGTGGCTTATATTGAAACGATAGATCGAGCGAGAGAGAGAGAGAGAGAAAGAGAGTGAGACATTGTGAGTGAGTGTCAGTGAGAGAGAGAGTTTGAAAGAGAGAGTGTGAAAGAGCACGAGAGTGTGTGTGTGTGAGAAATAGAGTGTGAGAGAGAGCGAGTGGACCTTAATGGGTATAATTTGGGTGCTGTTTAACCTTCCCTGTAGAATGAGCTGTTATGGGAGCTCTTGATGAAAGTAGTCCTGTAGCAGAGATGAGTCGTACCTTTGGGAATAGAGCTGTTGTCTGACTCACACACTTTCTGCTTCAATCAATCTAAACCTCGTTCAAGGAATTATAGCATTGTATCTGCACAGCGATAAGCATGTTTTAAGTACTATATATAGTACATATATTTACATTGCCAAAGCAAGTCAAATAGATCATAAATAAAAGTGAAATAAACAGTTAAAATGAACTGGTTGTTAAATCTCTCTCTCTCTCTCTCCCTCTCTCTCTCTCTCTCTCTCTCTCTCTCTCTCTCTCTCTCTCTCTCTCTCTCTCTCTCTCTCTCTCTCTCTCTCTCTGGATTTAAACTGCACTGCAGAGGTGGGGGAAATAACAGGGGCAGTAGCAGGGGCTCCCCAGGAGAAAGGCTGGCTACCCCTGGTATAAGGTTTGGAGCTGTCCATTCAACACTCCCAGTTTTTTAATGGCCCTGGTCAGCACCAAGGACAGCGGCTGCCAAGAGCTACTTCACACACAGAGACAAACAAAACAACAAGTTACTGAGGCCGGGTGTATTTAGCAAACAAGTGCTAGGCCCTCTACCAAGCAATCAGGCAGCTATAAGCCAGAGCAGGCTGGGAACATATAACCATCTGCTGGGAGTCTGGGTCAGAAGCCTGTAGAAGACAAGCTGACACAGTCTTTCTCTCTCTCTATCTCACTCTCTCTTTCTCCCTCTCTCTCTCTCTCTCTCTCTCTCTCTCTCTCTCTCTCTCTCTCTCTTTCTCTCTCTCTCTCAGGCTGTCAGTGATAGCAAAAATAGACACTGACTAAACTGAAATGCCTGTATTTACAATTGCAATGTTGTTTCTTCTGTCAAAAGTGACTGGACCACTGTCCCATGTCACAACAAATTCATATATAGCTTCTGCAGATAACAGCCTAGTATAATCACTATACAGTATCAGTCAGCTTGAAGAAGCTTTGTTTACAAGACCTGTTTGGTTGGAATCATGTGGAATTGTGCTGTGCTGGAACGTGCTGGAACTATGGACCCAGAGCATTATGAGATTCCAGTTCCACCACGGTCTCTCCCTCGACACTGACTTGTGGAAGTTTGCGATTCACTGCAATGTTTCAATGTCTATTGGAGGGAGGTCCTGTACAGTTGAAGTCGGAGGTTTACATACACCTTAGCCAAATGCATTTAAACTCAGTTTTTCACAATTCCTGACATTTAATCCAAGTAAAAATTCCCTGTCTTAGGTCAGTTAGGATCACCACTTTATTTTAAGAATGTGAAATGTCAGAATAATAGTAGAGAGAATGATTTACTTCAGCTTTAATTTCTTTTATCACATTCCCAGTGGGTCAGAAGTTTGCACAACCATATGTGTGATGTGTTTGATACCATTCCATTAACCTGTCTAGGACTGGGAACCCCTCGCCAACAACCAATGAAATTGCAGGGCACCAAATACAAATCAACAGAAATCTCATAAATATAATTTCTCACACATACAAGTATTAGGCACCATTTTAAAGATAAAATTCTCGTTAATCCAGGCACAGTGTCTGATTTCAAAAATGCTTTACAGCGAAAGCTCCACAAACTATTATGTTAGGTCACCACCAACTCACAGAAAAACCCAGCCATTTTTCCAGCCAAAGAGATGAGTCACAAAAAGCACAAATAGAGATAAAATTAATCACTAACCTTTGATGATCTTCATCAGATGACACTCATAGGACTTCATGTTACACAAAACATTTATGTTTTGTTCGGTAACGTTCATATTTATATCCAAAATCGTATTTTACATTCGCGTGTTATGTTCAGTAGTTCCAAAACATGCAGTGATATTGCAGAGAGCCACATGAATTCACAGAAATACTCATGATAAATGTTGATGAAAATGTTAGTGTTATGCATGGAACTTTAGATACACTTCTCCTTAATGGAACCGCTGTGTCAGATTTCAAAAAAACTTTACGGAAAAAGCAGAATCTGAGAACGGCGCTCAGAGCCCAAACCAGCCAGAGAAATATCCGCCATGTTGGGTAGTCAACATTCGTCATAAATAGCATTATAAATATTCACTTACCTTTGATGATCTTCATCAGAATGCACTCCCAGGAATCGCAGTTCCACAATAAATGCTTGTTTTGTTCGATAATGTCCATCATTTATGTCCATTTATGTCCAAATAGCTTCTTTTGTTAGGGCGTTTGGTAAACAAATCCAAAAGCGCATTCTGGTCCAGTTTGACCTGTAAGTTATATTACAGGTCGAAGAAACTTGTCAAACTAAGTATAGAATCAATCTTTACGATGTTTTTATCTTAAAATGTTCAATAATGTTCCATCTCTGAGAATTCCATTGTCTGTAGAAAAGCGACGGAACAAGAGATACTGTACCTCTCATGTGAAATGCGCGTGACTGAGAACTAGGCTGCTGGCAGACCCCTTAATCAAACAGCTCTCATCCCCCCCCCCCCCCTTCACAGGAGCAGCATGAAACAACGTTCTAAAGACGGTTAACATCTAGTGGAAGCTGTAGGAAGTGCAAAATAAGCCATATCCCACTGTGTATTCGATAGGGGATGAGTTCAAAAACTACAAACCTCAAATTTCCCACTTCCTGTTTGGATTTTTTCTCAGGTTTTTGCCTGCCATATGAGTTCTGTTATACTCACAGACATCATTCAAACACTTTTAGAAACTTCATGGTGTTTTCTATCCAATTCTAATACTAATATGCATATATTAGCATCTGGGACTGAGTGGGAGGCAGTTCACTCTGGGCACGCTATTCATCCAAAAGTGAAAATGCTGCCCCAAAGAAGTTAATTGTATTCAAGCCATTACTATAAGCCGTCCTCCCAAATTAAGATGCTACCACCCGCCTGTGAATTCAGTGGTGGATTTCCCAGTGTGCCTTGCCTTCGTGCAAATTGCAGTGTTACCACCCATGACTTGTTAGTGACAAAGAAAGGGTTGTTGCATTCATTAATTTTCAATACTGTGGCCTTCACCAAGTAGAGATACTAAGTGAACATGTTATCTTTAAAATGTTATTATTTTAAACAATACAATACATATTACATAATGCCTTTTTATACAGTGTCCTGAAACTCAAGGTTACACGTCACGACAGACCTGCAAGTCATTTTATGCTGTTTTGCAAAATGATATGTCATTCTTATTGGAATTCATTAAAAGTGGGGATATCCAACATTTGGAATGTTTATTCACCCACAACGTGCATTCAGAATGACTGCTAGGGTTGGGAAGTCTAACGTATGAGACTACCTTAAGCATCTAAACTGGAACAGCCATTTCAGTAACATGTGGAATAAGTCCAAGTAACAAATGATATAAGTTTACAAAAATGTATGCTATTTATATTTGAGTAGCATAAGTTTAATTCATCAATCAATGTACATGCAAAAAATATAGATATTTAGTATTTTTCATTTTATAAGGATCCCAATGAGCTAGTGCTAAAGCAACAGCTACTTTTCCTGGGGTCCACATATTGAAACAAAAATCTAACAGCAATAGAGAATGCTGGGAAATATGATAATGATGGGCATGGTTTTGTTTCAACTCTGGATATTAACACCAACACTGGGATTATTTTTCACCAGTTATTGTTAATTTAACTCTTCCAGTGTTAATTTAACTCATCCAGTGTTAATTTACCTTCCGAATCAACACTAGAAATGTTACACTGAAAAATAAACACTATTAACACTGGCCAATTTGCTGTGTGCTATGAAAGGGACACATCTGCAGGCTTCCGTACATTTCAAGAACCTTTAAAATTCTGAAGAACTGTAGATGCCACATCAAGAAACCCCACTTAACTCAAAGGCTATTTATCAGTCAAGAGTTCTCCAAGGAACCTTAAAGGCATAGTTCGTGATTTTGGCAATGAATCCCTTTATCTCCTTCAACAGAGTCAAATGAACTCGTGGATACAATTTTGATGTATATGCATCCAGTATGAAGGAAGTTAGAGGCAGTTTCATGAGCCAACGCTAACTAGCGTTAGTGCAATACTGGAAGTCTATGGGAACAGCTAGAATAACAAATTTCGCTATTGTTAGTTAGCAACTTCCTTCAAATTTCATGCACAGACATACAAATGGTCTCCACAAGTTAATCTGACTCTGGAGATGTAGATAAAGGGCTTCACAGCCAAATCTCGAACTGTCCCTTTAAGAGATGAGGAAGAACTATATAAGAACCTTATTTTTTTCAGTGTAGGCCTACTAGAAAAATAACCTATTTGGGGAAGTGAGAAAAGACATGGTAGGCCTTGTGTAATTCAAAGTTGGCCTACATGTTCCATTGTTGGTGCAGCATATGTCGCATTGCTTTGCATGAGATGTTATAGGCCTTTGTGTTGGAATATCTGATGATGTTATTTATAGATCAAAAGCTCTATGCAAAAAAAAAAAAAAAAATGCTGTGTATATCTCAGCGGGTCTTTACAGTCATGGCAACGTATCTAGCTGCATCAACAGATAGCCTTGATGTCCAATTCGTATGCAGCCTTGGTGAATTCTTAATATCGACGTAAAGGGGAAACATTGCGTTTAGGTTTAGGGCCGCAGAGTGTTTGACTGGGCCAGTACTGAGCCCGCGGAAGTGTTGCAGAAGTGAGCATTACTGCAGTGATACAAACCCGAACAAACCCGAGTGAGAACAGCGGCAGCCACAGCACAGCGAAAAGACGCAGCCTCGATACAGTCTGCAGCTAAATAGAATTGGCATAACAGGCCCTAAAATCACATGAAAAAAGTTCCGCTACAGCTGAAATCTATGTGTTGCTGTGTCGTTGCGTTTAAGGGATTTGTTTTTGTGTGTTGGCTTTTTTCCTGCTGCGCTTCTGGCACGCGCGCGCTCCACACACACACACACTCACACACACACACACACACACACACACACACACACACACACACACACACACACACACACACACACACACACACACACACACACACACACACACACACACACACACACACCACCACCACCAGCAGTGGCAGCAGTAGTGGGGTCTGCGCAAATAAGTTATTCACCCCCTCCTCTCCTCCTCCTCTTTCTCCCTCTCCTGCTCTCCCCCTGCGCTCACTTGGTGCACAATTGCGATTGCAGCTACAACACACCAGCAACCACAAGCTTGCGCCTAACAGTGTAGTCACAGGGGGGAGATACACACACACACGTACACGCACGCACGCACGCATACGCACGCACACACACACACACACACACACACACACACACACACACACACACACAGGGGGGTCTCTCTCTCGCTTTCTCTGTCACTCTCTCAGTCTCTCACTCACCAGTTGGGTTCTTGGTTTTCTTGAGACTCTTGCCACAAAGACACTGCAGCATATGCGATCCTTTGCTGTAAATGTTCCAAAGAAACCTCATCGATTTGGTCGAGGAGCGCTCCAGCAGCCTAGACACCCTCATGGGGACTCGCTCCCCCCGCTTGCATAACAGCCAGGTCCCGTTGGGCTTAGCTCTGCGACTCGGCCCAACCAGCTGGACCATAGAACAGAACAGGTGAATCCCAGGGTCCTTCGCGTTGGCGCTTAGCTGCAGAAACGCTTCGTTATACCTCAGAATGAAGGCGAATGCTGCAGTTTCCTCCACTTGCTCCTGCTCCTTAACGGTATCGCTGCTGCGGGTACTGCTGCTGCCGCCTGGCCGGCGCGTCAGAAGCCCAAATAGACTCTTTAGATCGCATCTGCCGCACAGGGGGAGCGGTGCGGCAGACAGACATGCGGAGCTAGCGTGTAGTCGGCGGAACGCAGGGGATTTCTGGACAAAAAACCATTGCATATTAGTTCGTACGTTCCCGGGGTGACGGTGGATATGGGATCGGTCAGTTAATGAACCCGTAGGGGTACCATCCCTATGCGAACACTGCAGCGGAGCTTTCTAACCAACAACGCATAGCAAATCGCTGGAACCCCGAATCCAAATCAAGTCGCGTCGTCACGTTGGTGAAGGCTACTCGTTTTTACTGTAAATCCCAGCAGGAATCAATCCCCAATCCCGTCGTCCCTGCGTCTTTAAAAAAAACGTGTTGAATATTTAATAAAGCCTAGGCTTTTTAAAATGAATAATCCATGCTTCTCTGATAGAGTCCCAGTGCACTGCTACTGCTCTCCTATCCGGATAGTTTCTGTTTTCTCTTTCCCCCTCTTCTTTTCCTCTCTTCCTCACCTTGTTGATGAAAATAAACTGACTACGGCCCTCCCTTCTCCCAAAAGTATAACGCATCCGGTAGGGATGTGTGTGCGTGGTCCCGTACCCCTGCGCTCGAGAGAGGCGGGCGCGAGGAAGGGGGTGGGATGAGAGGGAGGAGGGGTTCAAGCCAAGAGATCGGTTTTCCATTACGTAGACATGTGGTTTCCACATCATCACCTACGAACGAGACGCTCCCCCAGTTTTGGTAAAAGTGACTCGAGATATCGTCACTTCACCGGTCGGCTCGCTCTCTCCCGTGTTTTCCAGTCACTTCCAAACCGTGATTGGAGTTCTCCATTGGGGGGAGAACATAGGCTGAGGCTCACGCAGGTGGGTGAAACGTCCAGTGCGTTGTAGAACCATATGTAAAATAATAGGTCAACAATTATCCTATAGTTTATTGATAAGTGCTCTCTAGCTAGAAATCGTAGTGTGTGTGTGTGTGTGTGTGTGTGTGTGTGTGTGTGCGTGTGTGTGTGTGTGTGTATTCCAGCAGATGCATTTAAGTGCAGCGCTGCAGCGCTGAGCAGCATTTTGTTGGCTATAACCGCTCTCCGTGGACCTGACCTGCTCCACCCGCATAGCACCAGCTCGACATCCGGTGCTGAAAGGACAGCGCCAGGACCAGCATCATATCAGTGGTGACGCATTCTCCCATTTTCCCTGCATGTTCTGCCATATATAATTAGTTTAGATTCTAACTTTCGACAAGAGAGCCATATTGCCCAGCCTTGAACCACCAAGAATGGTTAAATAATAACAATATTATATGTTATTTGTAAAGTGGATTTCAAGACACCCCAGAGTTGTGTTGACTGAGCGGGTGATAACTCTATTCATGCAAGGCACTACCGCTTTATTTGAACAACGTTGTTTAGTCACTTCTCAGTGTTCAAGGCCAACGCTTAGCGCTATTACTCAACACATAAACAGCTCAGAACATTGCAGCAGGTGAGAAGAGGTAAAATATTGCATAGGAGGTCGGCTGTGGTTTGTATAGAACCACCACAGTCAAAACTTGTCAATTTTCTTAAAATGTGTTTCTAAATATAAGGTTATAATATACAGTGCCTTGGGAAAGTATTCACCCCCTTTGACTTTTTCCACATTTTGTTATGTTACAGCCTTATTCTAAAATGGAATAATACATTAAGAAATCTACACACAATACCTCCATTGATCATCCTTGAGGTGTTTCTACAACTTGATTGTAGTCCATTGTAGTACATTCAATTGATTGGACATGATTTGGAAAGGCACACACCTGTCTATATAAGGCCCCACAGCTGACAGTGCATGTCAGAGCAAAAGCCAAGCCATGAGGTCAAAGGAATAGTCTGTAGAGCTCCGAGACAGGATTGTGTCGAGGCACAGATCTGGGGAAGGGTACCAAAATATTTCTGCAATATTGAAGGTCTTCAAGAACACAGTGGCCTCTAAAATGGAAGAAGTTTGGAACCACCAAGGCCAAACTGAGCAATCGGGTGGAGAAGGGCCTTGGTCAAGGCACATGACAGCCCACTTGGAGTTTGCCAAAAGGCACCTAAAGACGCTCAGACCATGAGAAACAAGATTCTCTGCTCTGATGAAACCAATATTACATTTTTGGACTGAATATCAAGCGACATGTGCGGAGGAAACCTGGCACTATCCCTGCGGTGAAGCATGGTGGTGGAAGCTGTGGGGGTATTTTTCAGCAACAGGGACTGGGAGACTAGTCAGGATCGAGGGAAAGATGAATGGAGCAAAGTACAGAGAGATCCTTGATGCAAACCTGCTCCAGAGCGCTCAGGACCTCAGACTGGAGCAAGGGTTTACCTTCCAACAGGACAACGACCCTAAGCACACAGCCAAGACAACACAGGTGGGTCTTCAAGACAAGTCTCTGAATGTCCTTAAGTGGCCCAGCCAGAGCCCAGACTTGAACCCATGTCTGGAGAGACCTGAAAATAGCTGTGCAGCAAAGCTCCCCATCCCACCTGACAGAGTTTGAGAGGATCTGCATAGGAGAATGGGAGAAACTCCCCAAATACAGGTGAGCCAAGTTTGTAGCGTCATACCCAAGAAGACTTGAGGCTGTAATTTCTGCCAAAGGTGCTTCAACAAAATACTGAATAAAGGGTCTGAATACTTATGTAAATGTGATATTTCTGTATAGTTAAAAACTAATAGCAACCAGATTTTGCTATGTCATTTTGGGATATTGTGTGTAGATTGATAAAAAAACTAAGATTTAATACATTTTAGAATAAGTCTGTAACCTAACAAAATGTGGAAAAAGTCAAGAGGTCTGAATACTTTCAGAAGGCATGGTATATATAGACATCAAAACTATGAAATAACATATGGAATCATGTAGTAACCACAAAAAAAGTGTTCTTCAAAGTAGCTACCCTTTGCCTTGATGACAGCTTTGCACACTCTTGGCATTCTCTCAACCAGCCTCACCTGGAATGCTTTTCCAACAATCTTGAAGGAGTTCCCACATATGCTGAGCACTTGTTGGCTGCTTTTCCTTCACTCTGCGGTCCAAGTCATCCCAAACCATCTCAATTGGGTTGAGGTCGGGTGATTGTGAAGACCAGGTCATCTGATGCAGCACTCCATCACTCTCCTTCTTGGTCAAATAGCCCTTACACTGCCTGTAGGTGTGTTGGGTCAATGTCCCACTAAGCGCAAACCAGATGGGATGACATATCACTGCAGAATGCTGTGGTAGCCATGCTGATTAAGTGTGCCTTAAAATCTAAAAAAAATTACAGACAGTGTCACCAGCAAAGCACCCCCACACCATCACACCTCCTCCTCCATGCTCACGGTGGGAACCACACATACGGAGATCATCCATTCACCTACTCTGCATCTCACAAAGACACCGCAGTTGCAACCAAAAATCATAAATTTGGACTCATCAGACCAAAGGACAGATTTCCACTGGTCTAATGTCAAGTGCTCGTGTTTCTTGGCCCAAGCAAGTCTCTTCTTCTTATTGGTGTCCTTTAGTAGTGGTTTCTTTGCAGCAATTCAACCATGAAGGCCTGATTCACACAGGTCTCCTCTGAACAGTTGATGTTGAGATGTGTCTGTTACTTGAACTCTGTGAAACATTTATTTGGGCTGCAATTTCTGAGGCTAGTAAATCTAATAAACTTATCTTCTGCAGCAGAGGTAAATCTGGGTCATCCTTTCCTGTGGCGGTCCTCATGAGAGCTAGTTTCATCACATCGCTTGACGGTTTTTGCAACTGCACTTGAAGAAACTTTCAAGGTATTTGAAATTTTCCACATTGACTGACCTTCATGTCTTAAAGTAATGATGGACTGTTGTTTCTCTTTGCTTATTTGACCTGTTCTTGCCATAACATGGACTTGGTCTTTTACCAAATAGGGAAATCTTTTGTATATCACCCCTACCTTGTCACAACACAACAGATTGTCTCAAACGCATTTAGAAGGATAAAAATTCCACAAATAAACTTTTAACAAGATACACCTGTCAATTGAAATGCATTCCACGTGATTACCTCATGAAGCTGGTTGAGAGAATGCCAAGAGTGTGCAAAGCTTTCATCAAGGCAAAGGGTGGCTACTTTGAAGAATTTCATATATAAAATATATTTTGATTTATTTAACACTTTTTTGGTTACCACATGATTACATATGTGTTATTTCATAGTTTTGACGCTGACAGAGCTTGAGAGGATCTGCATAGGAGAATGGGAGAAACTCCCCAAATACAGGTGAGCCAAGCTTGTAGCGTCATACCCAAGAAGACTTGAGGCTGTAATTTCTGCCAAAGGTGCTTCAACAAAATACTGAATAAAGGGTCTGAATACTTATGTAAATGTAATATTTCTGTATAGTTAAAAACTAATAGCAACCAGATTTTGCTATGTCATTTTGGGGTATTGTCTTCATTATTATTCTACCATGTAGAAAATAGTCAACATAAAGAAAAACCCTTGAATGATTAGGTGTGTCTGTAAATATATATTTGTTTTTATTATTTATTTTTGATATTTCATAGGCTACACCCAGGCTGTAAAATCTGTGCTACTTTCTGCATTCCATTCCAAAATAATTTTTCCTTCGACTCTCCTTACCAGAGAGAAGGCTAGTTTTTCACAATGAAATTCCACCCTCATCTACCTCAGTTTTCAGAATGGAATTGGGCAACCCTCTACCAGAGCGAGAGAACAGTTGGAGTGTGTGAGAGAGAGAGCTCCTCATTCATTGATCTTTGTCACAGTACTGAATGGGCAGGCCACTCCTGGGACTATCATATGGTTGCCCTGTCAGCCACCATTAAATAGCTCTCAATGACAGACCCGGCTGGTACTGGTCCTTTCAGATACTGTCTGCTTCCTAAATGGCACACTTCTCCTTACATATTGCACTAGTATATGAAAAAAAACACATCCCCCTCTCCCCCCCATTTAATTGCTCATTATATCTCTACCTCTCTTTCTTTCTCTCTCTCTCTTCTCTCAGACAACACCTTTTACTTATTTGCAAGTCTTTGAAAATAACACATATTACATTCAAAAAACATTTAAAAGAAGGGCACATCCCCATGGCAACAGAACAACTAAACTCAACCTTGGATAACTGTGGTGATTGCATTACTCTGTACAATCGTTGTGGTCCATCAATAGTCAATATGCCCCAAGAGAACTGTGGTGTGGTGTGGTGTGGTGTGGTGTGGTGTGGTGTGGTGTGGTGTGTGTGTGTGTGTGTGTGTGTGTGTGTGTGTGTGTGTGTGTGTGTGTGTGTGTGTGTGTGTGTGTGCGTGCGTGCGTGCGTGCGTGCGTGGTGTGTGTGTGTGTGTGTGTGTGTGCTGCATCACTCAGAGAATGTCATTTTATTACAGCTGGGTCTACACACCTGAGGGGGGTCTCTAACATAATAAAGCCCAAGCAGAAAGCCTCTACAGTACTATAGGCTTTAACCTCTGGTGGTTAGAGAAGACTAGAGCACTCAGATGTGCGACCAGTATATTCAATCACATGCATTGGATTAGGACTTCCAGACTGTCTGCAGTACATTGGAGAATACAAGATGGTCCTTCAATTGATGAACTACTGTCTATATGTTTGATTCATCACAGACACAATGTATAGGTATGTTCTCTATTCTATCATTTGAGACCAAAAACACAAACAACATTAGCTATGCATCATTATAACCATTAAAATGTTTTGGAGTAGCAATGCCTCTTCCCCTAGTTGAGCACACATGTTCTACAGCAGGCTACCAAACACCTATTAGTGAATCAAAAGGTTTATGAGGCTCTCTGATTTCTGCTTAATATCACCACCTGCTGGCCATTCAAAACACTGACAGGCAGAGTTGTGACAGGTCGAGTGGGACTCTGGCAAATAGTATATTTGAACTATATAAACTAACTCTGCCCTATGTGCCTTCTTAACTATTTTCCAGGTCATGGAAATGTAATAGATAATAATAAAATATATTGAAACAGTTTGACAGACAGACAGACAGACAGACAGACAGACAGACAGACAGACAGACGCTGCGTGACCAGGCTAACTCTCTCTCAGTGCCAGACACTGTTCTTCCTATTGCTGTGCTGCTGCTGCTGGGACAGACGAGAGTGCACCTGTCTTCTGTGAAACACCACCAGACGGCGCTGTAGAGTAGGGCTCACACCCTCCATAGTGACCTCATAGTGCCTGTACCTGACCCCTGCTGTCCCCTGCGCCCAAAACCCCTCACTGCAGCATAGCTAGGGAGAAGGAGAAAGAGGAGGATGGGAGGGGAGTCTGTACTGTTCCTGTAGTTATCTGTACTGTACCTGTATCTGAGGGTGTCTGTACTGTTCCAGTAGATGTCAGTACTGAAACTGTAATTGTCTGTACTTGTAGGTGTCTGTACTTGTAGGTGTCTGTACTGTACCTGTATTTGTCTGTACTGTACCTGTATGTGCCTGTACTGTACCTGTGTCTGTAGGTGTCTGTACTGTTCCTGTAGTTGTCTGTACTGTACCTGTAGGTGTCTGTACTGTACCTGTATTTGTCTGTACTGTTCCTGTATGTGTCTGCACTGTACCTGTAGGTGTCTGTACTGTACCTGTAGGTGTCTGTACTGTTCCTGTATTTGTCTGTACTGTTCCAGTAGATGTCTGTACTGAAACTGTAGTTGTCTGTACTGTACCTGTAGTTGTCGGTACTGTTCCTGTATGTGTCTACACTGTACCTGTACGCGTCTGTACTGTACATGTGTCTGTAGGTGTCTGTACTGTTCCTGTAGTTGCCTGTACTGTACCTGTAGGTGTCTGTACTGTTCCTGTATTTGTCTGTACTGTTCCAGTAGATGTCTGTACTGAACCTGTAGATGTCTGTACTTGTAGGTGTCTGTACTTGTAGGTGTCTGTACTGTACCTGTATTTGTCTGCACTGTACCTGTAGGTGTCTGTACTGTACCCGTAGGTGTCTGTACTGTACCTGTAGGTGTCTGTACTGTACCTGTATGTGTCTGCACTGTTCCTGTATGTGTCTGCACTGTTCCTGTATGTGTCTGCACTGTACCTGTATGTGTCTGCACTGTTCCTGTAGGTGTCTGTACCTGTAGGTGTCTGGACTGTACCTGTAGTTGTCTGTACTGTTCCTGTAGGTGTCTGTACCTGTAGGTGTCTGTACTGTACCTGTAGTTGTCTGTACTGTTCCTGTATGTCTCTGTACCTGTATGTGTCTGCACTGTTCCTGTATGTGTCTGCACTGTACCTGTAGGTGTCTGTACTGTTCCTGTATGTGTCTGCACTGTACCTGTATGTGTCTGCACTGTTCCTGTAAGTGTCTGCACTGTACCTGTAAGTGTATGTAC
Organism: Oncorhynchus clarkii lewisi; assembly: GCF_045791955.1. Taxonomy (NCBI): domain Eukaryota; kingdom Metazoa; phylum Chordata; class Actinopteri; order Salmoniformes; family Salmonidae; genus Oncorhynchus; species Oncorhynchus clarkii. Next base: position 12,295,271 of record NC_092153.1, on the reverse strand, counting down.
TGTACCTGTAGTTGTCTGCACTGTTCCTGTATGTGTCTGCACTGTACCCGTAGGTGTCTGTACTGTTCCTGTATGTGTCTGTACTGTTCCTGTATGTCTGCACTGTACCTGTAGGTGTCTGTACTGTACCTGCATGTGTCTGCACTGTACCTGTAGGTGTCTGTACCTGTAGGTGTCTGTACTGTTCCTGTATGTGTCTGCACTGTTCCTGTATGTGTCTGTACTGTTCCTGTATGTGTCTGTACTGTTCCTGTATGTGTCTGCACTGTTCCTGTATGTGTCTGTACTGTTCCTGTATGTGTCTGTACTGTTCCTGTATGTGTCTGTACTGTTCCTGTATGTGTCTGTACCTGTAGGTGTCTGTACTGTTCCTGTATGTGTCTGCACTGTTCCTGTATGTGTCTGTACTGTTCCTGTATGCGTCTGTACTGTTCCTGTATGTGTCTGTACTGTTCCTGTATGTGTCTGCACTGTACCTGTAGGTGTCTGTACCTGTATGTTTCTGGACTGTACCTGTAGGTGTCTGTACCTGTAGGTGTCTGCACTGTTCCTGTATGTGTCTGTACTGTTCCTGTATGTGTATGTACTGTTCCTGTAGGTGTCTGTACCTGTAGGTGTCTGTACTGTACCTGTACTTGTCTGTACTCTTCCTGTATTATGTCTGCACTGTTCCTGTATGTGTCTGTACTGTTCCTGTATGTGTATGTACTGTTCCTGTAGGTGTCTGTACCTGTAGGTGTCTGTACTGTACCTGTACTTGTCTATACTCTTCCTGTATGTGTCTGCACTGTTCCTGTATGTGTCAGCACTGTTCCTGTAGGTGTCTGTACTGTTCCTGTATTTGTCAGCACTGTTCCTGTAAGTGTCTGTACTGTTCCTGTAGATGTCTGTACTATACCTGTATCTGTAGGTGTCTTTACAGTTCCTGTATGTGTCTGTACTGTTCCTGTAGTTGTCTGTACTGTTCCTGTAGTTGTCTGTACTGTACCTGTAGGTGTCTGTACTCTACCTGTAGTTGTCTGTACTGTACCTGTGCCTATAGGTGTCTGTACTGTTCCAGTAGACGTCTGTACTGAACCTGTGTCTGTAGTTATCTGTACTGTACTTGTATCTGTATTTGTCTTTACTGTTCCTGTATGTGTCTGTACTGTACCTGCAGGTGTCTGTACTGTACCTGTGGGTGTCTGTGATGTGTCTGTAGCTGTCTGTACTGTACCTGTATGTGTCTGTACTGTACCTGTATGTGTCTGTACTGTACCTGTGGGTGTCTGTACTGTGTCTGTAGGTGTCTGTACTGTTCCTGTAGTTGTCTGTACTGTACCCGTGGGTGTCTGTACTGTGTCTGTAGTTGTCTGTACTGTATCTGTGTCTGGGTGACTATGAGTTGGTGGTAATCCTTGCAGGGAGGTGCAGCCTGTTGACTGATCTCATACAAACACTCTGAGAGGAGAGAAGACATGATCTCTATACTACTAACACACTCAGCATCAGAAACTTTCATATGATATTTTTTTATGTGTGCCAACACTGTTTTTAGGACCTAATGTTTGCCAGTTCAACTCTTTGCTGAGGTACGAGGTACAATATAGCCATGGGTTTGTCTAGGATTGAGATTGTGAGTAGATAGCAGGATAGCCACACACAAGGTAGTGTGTGTGTGTGGTTGAGGGGAAGGATGAGAAATATGGAGAGTGAACGTGTGATATTACCCAGCACTCCTTTCCTGATGACTCAAACTGAATTCTACCACTGTTCTATGTTCGCAACATCTATCTGAGACTGCCATCGTTGAAGTCGTAATTGGTGACGTCAAAATGAAAGGTCATGTACAAAACAACGTTGTCAGTGATTGTATCATCTCTAACCATTCAGAGTATCAAAGCCAATGACAAATTTCCACAACACCACTTTACCCACATGTGTTCTGGCTTTGTCCCAACCCATCGGTTTCTGGGACCAATCAGAGCGTTTAGAATGTGTTTGCGTTCTAGAAATCATCGGGGAGGTACTCAGATCCAGACTAATTGCAGAGAATAAACTTACATCCATGGACGTGGCGTAGCGTTTGGCCGGAGCAGGGAGTTTGGGTTGCCAGGCAACAGCATTCATTGTTTACAATGTCAAGGCACCATGCTCCTTCTGCTCAACTTCTCCTAGCCAGTCTCTCAACCACAACTCTTTCTGTTCCGCCTTCCACACGTTTTTACTCTGTATCCGGGCCATTTCTACATTTTGAGGGGAAGTGAGGGGGAAATAAGAGGCTTCTGGTCATAGTGGGTGTCATATGTGTCAACAATGTTTTCAGGACCTGTTTGCCAGTTCAACTCTTTGCTGAGTTACGAGGTACATTAAATGGCCATGGGTTTGTCTAGGATTGAAAGTGTGAGTAGAGGTGTGTGTGTGTGTGTGGTTGAGGGGTAAACTGAGAAATCTAGAGCTTAAATGTGTGATATTGCCCAGCACTCATTGTTTACAATAATGTCAAGGCACCATGCTCCTTCTGTTCAACTTCTCCTAACCAGTCTCTCAACCACAACTCTTTCTGTTCCACCTTTCACACATTCTTACTCTGTATCTGGGTCGTTTCTCACATTTGAGAGGAAGTGATGGGGAAATAAGAGGCTGGGAAATACCAAAGACTACAAAATGTCCACCCTGTTTGATTTTTGTGATGTTTAATTGATACAACTTTTATTGGAGATTTACACATTTGGAGCAAAAGGAATCACAAGGAAAAATCAAAGCTGCATTTCATTCTGAAAACCTGTCCCCTCTGTTTGTCCCTCTATCCTAACAGTTGACTATTTCAAAATGTCTAAAGTACTGAATGGCACTGCCCATGCTAAAGGAGCTTTTGGGCACTAGAGTCCTCTATCTATCTCTATGAGAAAGCCCTCAGTGGTGTGTCAAAGCAGCCATTAGTGCACATACATAAAGATAGGTTAAAGATTTTCTACCTTCATGGTGGAAACCTAAATATCACTTGAGCCGTGTTCGAATACTCATACTAACCGCATTAACCATACTATTTGTGAGGTGAATTGAGTATATAGTAGCGTATTGGTCATAGTATGGATATAGTTAGTATGCCAAAAGTTCCCGGATGTCGTACTAAATTCGCCAAAATATGAAGTATACAACGCAGAGGACTGTTTCCGTACTTTAGGGCCCATAATGCAATTCTTCAGGAAATGGGCATGGCTTCACATCGTTTTCCGATATGAAGATAATGGCGGAAAAAATGCAGCCGAAGTACGAGAGCGGATACAAATTCATTGCTTTAACTATTTAAGACAAATGTTAAGAAAATGTTGAGCAATGTAATAAAGTAATGATTTTTCAAATAAGTTACTTTACATGTTATGTTGGCTGACAATTTGTTAGCTATGCTGTCCTTACGAACCATATTGCATATCATTACAGCAGTATGCTAGCTACCTACCTCACGTTAATTGGCTACTAACTTATGCATCAAACTTGCCAGTATATTAACTATAGGCTAACTAACTAACTACCCAATGTTTATTGACGTCATTCTTAGCTTAGCTATATGGTACAGTCGTTGTGCGTTCTCAATGGACATTCGGGTGCTTTCATGAATTCGCTCTGGCTATCTACTCTGACTTCAAAGGATCCCTTCTGAGTGGTGCCTAGTGTGCTTATGTCTGCATAACGAGGAGGTAAAAAAAAGAAAATTGCAACTTCGGACTATTTCTGGTCTAGTGTTTGATGACAGAAGAATACACTGCCCAGCCGTACACAATTAGAAAGAGGAGTTTCTCATGATTAAAATGGTGTCCAATTAAAAAATAAAATCTAAATATACACATTACAAGAAATTTGACGAAATAGACAGACAAACCTACAGTGGGGCAAAAAAGTATTTAGTCAGCCACCAATTGTGCAAGTTCTCCCACTTAAAAAGATGAGAGGCCTGTAATTTTCATCATTAGGTACACTTCAACTATGACAGACAAAATGAGAAAAAAAATCCAGAAAATCACATTGTAGGATTTTTAATGAATTTATTTGCAAATTATGATGGAAAATAAGTATTTGGTCACCTACAAACAAGCAAGATTTCTGGCTCTCACAGACCTGTAACTTCTTCTTTAAGAGGCTCCTCTGTCCTCCACTCGTTACCTGTATTAATGGCACCTGTTTGAACTTGTTATCAGTATAAAAGACACCTGTCCACAACCTCAAACAGTCACACTCCACTATGACCAAGACCAAAGAGGTGTCAAAGGACACCAGAAACAAAATTGTAGACCTGCACCAGGCTGGGAAGACTGAATCTGCAATAGGTAAGCAGCTCGGTTTGAAGAAATCAACTGTGGGAGCAAATATTAGGAAATACAAGACCACTGATAATCTCCCTTGATCTAGGGCTCCACGCAAGATCTCACCCCGTGGGTTCAAAATGATCACAAGAACGGTGAGCAAAAATCACAGAACCACACGGGGGGACCTAGTGAATGACCTGCAGAGAGCTGGGACCAAAGTAACAAAGCCTACCATCAGCAAGGGCATTGAAGATGAAACGTGGCTGGGTCTTTCAGCATGACAATGATCCCAAACAACGAAGGAGTGGCTTCGTAAGAAGCATTTCAAGGTCCTGGAGTGGCCTAGCCAGTCTCCAGATCTCAACCCCATAGAAAATCTTTGGAGGGAGTTGAAAGTCCGTGTTGCCCAGCAACATCCCCAAAACATCACTGCTCTAGAGGAGATCTGCATGGAGGAATGGGCCAAAATACCAGCGAGTGTGTGAAAACCTTGTGAAGACTTACAGAAAACGTTTGACCTCTGTCATTGCCAATAAAGGGTATATAACAAAGTATTGAGAAACTTTTGTTATTGACCAAATACTTATTTTTCACCATAATTTGCAAATAAATTCATTAAAAATCCTACAATGTGATTTTTTTTCTCATTTTGTCTGTCATAGTTGAAGTGTACCTATGATGAAAATTGCAGGCCTCTCATCTTTTTAAGTGGGAAAACTTGCACAATTGGTGGCTGACTAAATACTTTTTTGCCCCACTGTATATTTCCCTATAGGAAACAATGGGACAACCTCAGAGTTCCATGAGTAATATTTTGTTGTTGTTTACATTTTAACTACAAACAACATGTCTCATTGCCAACAATAGCAAAGCAGGCATTGTGACTTAAAATGTTCGGAAGGCGAGTTGGTGCTCAATAGAACTAATAGGAGCTGGCAGGGTGAAAAATGCCCTAAAATAAGGCCTGTTTTTTCGTGATTACTTCAAAACTACAGCAAGCAGCTGGGACATATAGTAAAACTATGAAACTGGGCTCTATGACGGATGTGATGAACTAGTTATCAGAAAAAAAAGCATTGTTAAAAATGTCATGTGTCCAGCCTATTACAGTCACCAACACTCTGGATAACATGAACACTGCCGAACCAGGTCTGCTAAGGCCTAAAATGGTCAAAGTGTACTCATTTGTGTCTGGAAGTAGCTAGCAAGCTAGCCAACGTTAGCTTGGGTTCCATTGTAAGGTCAGAACGCTCAAATCAACCCTACTCCTTGGCCCGAGCATCTAGTGTGTGCTCCAAGTGCAAAAAACGCTCTGAATTTACAAAAGGGACAATCTGACAACACTCTGAATTTACAAGCACACTCTGGCACTGAATTTAAGAACACACCCGAATTCGTAAAATGTCTAACAAGTCATTTGTTACGCTAGCTAGCTAGCTAGCTAGCAAGAGGTTGCATCGCAACAGCATCAACTTCCGGTAGACAGGTGAAGAACTACTACGCTCAATTGAAAGGATACTGTTTGTTTACAGTATGCTAAAATGAACTAATAGTATATACTCATTAAGTATGTAGTACACCGTATATGTTAGCATGGGTTTTCAAACACAGCTTTGGTGCTTGCCCCAGTTTACTCTATTTACAAAACGCCGACAAGGTGCATTTCCTTGGCTGCAAACCACCAGTTTCAACTATTTTCCAAGACTACATCGTATTACGAAAATTGGTGGAATTCGCCTCCTTACACGAGAATTGCGTATTGAACGGCACTCAGATATGCGAGGCTCATTTCAGCAAATAATGTTTTCGACTCCATACACTGAAAAAGAGATTGTTGTGGGATGACGCGGTTCCTACGATTTATCCCAGCGATAGCCCGAGCAGAACCGATACTTCTTCACCTTATGTTAGCCAAAAGGACGAGAAGAAGCAACACAAACCGAACCAAGAAGTTCAGGATAGACCACGCATGGATTATTATGTTATACAGAACAGCAGGGAGCCGAAACGGTGAGTAGAGAGTTAATGATGGAGGCTACGTCACGTCAACGTGCTGAGCGTCACTTCTGATTAGCCAAGGAAAGGCTCCCGAGGAAAAACTGTTACATTATAGCAGATTTTTGCTATTTCATCAAATTATTCCGCAAAATGTAAACGAACAGCAATCAGGCATAGTCTATCTAGTCACGGAAATATGGAATGTGTGTTTCATTGGCTTTTTGAGAATTGATAGGTGAGTTAAAATGTACATTTTCGAACGAACTATGTGCTATTGTTTACACAGTAAACTAGCTTGAGTTCGGCTAAATCAATTTGGGAATGAACTAGCATACTTTCATTCTGTGAACATGGTTGGAATTATGCCTCTACAATGTCGGATGTGAATCTAGATTAAACTAGTGTCAGATGTTGACAACTGCACACTCAATGTTGTTAGTGACATAGATTTCCTGATGTACAGATGTGCTACAATGCTAGCTTGTAAATTTGTATGCATTTGGACAACTGTGAAATTACGTTGTCATTACTGATGTATTGTACTTCTGTATTACATACATTCAGTCTTATTCAAATAAACAATAATCAATCATTAAAACGGCAAGTTTTTCACTCCCCTCTGTGTCCAGTGAGCTCCAGTCAATGGAAGCCGTGATGGAGGTTAAGGAGTCAGAGACAGCCATGGCGGGTTTTGAGGAGTCAACGGAAGCCACAATAGACGTTAAGGAGTCAATTTCAGCCGCAATGGACGTGAAGGAGTCCATGTCAGCCATGATGGAAGTTAATGAGTCAGAGTCAAAAGAAGCCGTTGTGGACATTAAGGAATCACAGGGAGCTGTTATGGAACTCAAGAGGCAGTCTTCCTCCTCTGGCGGCCAGGGGCGGGACAGAGACCGGGAGTCGGACAGCTATCTCCAGCACCTCCAGTGTCCCCACTGTCTGCTCCAGTGTAAGAGCCACTGCAGCTACCTCATCCACATCGCTAAGATCCATCCAAGCCGCCTGGATGACACGCCTGTGGGTCGCCTGGGCAACGCCATCTTCTACCAGCGCACGGCACGGCTGTTCCACTGCAGCTTGTGTTTCCACACGGCCAGGGAGTTCCCTCGCCTCTACGACCACCTGCTCACCTGCCACTGCCTCTCTGGGAAGGGCCAGGGTGAGGAGGGAGAAGGGGATGAGCGTAGGGGGGAGGGGGGAGAAGAACAGGAAGGTATCAGTGTAGATGTGCTGTCAAAAGACAGTAGTCATCCTCTCAGTGAGCCCAAGGCAGAAGAGGAGGATGAGGACAAAGGAGGAGCGAAGAAAGAGGAAGGTAGGAAAAGAGGACTAGAGGAGATGGAGGAAGGCGAGGATAACGAAGAGGACTCCCGCTCAGCCGGCAGCCCCATGAAACGAAATAGAAGCTCTACAGCAGGCAGTGAGGAAGATGATCATGATGAAGAGGAAGAGGAGCTACAGACCAACAACAACAAAAAAAGTGACAAACACAAAAAGCAGGAAGAGGCCTTCCTTACCAAATATATCCAGCGCCAGGGGGGTCGCTACAACTGTCGCCTGTGCGGCAAGCGCTCCAAGATGAAGGGCCATGCCATCTACCACGTGAGCTACAAGCACGACGTGCCCAAACCTTACTGCTGTAAAGAGTGTAGCAAGGCCTTCATACTAGAGTATTCGCTACTCAACCATATCTACCACAACCACAGACAGGGCATGTACCGCTGCCTCTTCTGCCCCTTCAGCTCTGACGTGGTGTGGGGCATAAAACGTCATGGCAACCGCTGCAATGCCCGAAGCGGGGAGGAGGGGGAGGGCAGCAATGGAGAAGAGTGATTGGTTAATGGTTGCTAACACATACTTTACCTTGGTAATCAGGAGAAGGGACATTACAGCCAGGCCTACATTATCTAGGTTCTACAATCTCTTTGCATTGTGCATCTACTAGGCTAGTAACCCTAGGTACAGTAGATTCCACTGTCACAGAGGTGTAGATTCTCAGTGAAGTATGTATTTACTTCCTCTGTACACACAGTGATGAAGAATGAGGTACTGTGTCATTCTGTTGACTTTTCCTGATATACGTCTGTGGAGCAGATGGACTCAAATGTAGAATATGTACTTTGTGAACTCGCAAACAGCCGTAATATGTACATGACAGCAGTTGATGACTCATAATGCTACACAATGAAACTATCAACTGACAAAACATGTTTTTTGTGTATTTTTTTACCTGCCTTTGTATTATCTTTATTACTTGGGATGTGTTTGTATCTTGGAAAACAATACAATAAAAAGAATACAAATTTTTGGTACAATTTAGCGGACTTCTTCTGCCATAGAAGTCGAGACACACACCCACACCTGCAGCACAGGAGGTGGGAAACCAACAGTTTGCATCCTGTGCTGCAGGTGTGTGTGATTTTGGGCTGTTCCTTACACCTCTCCACTGTGATTTCCTAAACTAACAACGGCTTTTTGATGTGAGTAGGCTACAGCAGCGTCTCACAACCCATTCTTGTATTTCATACTCTGAACAAAAACAAACGCCTCATGTACAGTGTTCGGTTTCATGTGCTGAAATAAAAAATCTCAGAAATGTTCCATATGCACAAAAAGTTTATTTCTCTCAGATTTTGTGCACAAATTTGTTTACATCCCTGTTAGTGACTATTTCTCCTTTGCCACGATTATCCATCCACCTCACAGGTGTGGCATATCAAGAAGCTGATTAAACAGCATGATTATTACACAGGTGCACCTTGTGCTGGGGACAATAAAAGGCAAGTTCTGTCAAACAACACAATGCCACAAATGTCTCAAGTTTTGATGGAGTGTACAATTAGCATGCTGACTGCAGGAATGTCCACCAGAGCTTTTTTCCAGAGAAAGGAATGGTAATTTCTCTACCATAAGCTGCCTCCAATGTCGTTTTAGAGAATTTGGCAGTATGTCCAACCGACCTCACAACCGCAGACCACGTGTAACCACACCAGCCCAGGACCTTCACATCCGACATCTTCATCTGCGGGATGTCTGAAGGTGTGTGTGGTGGGTGCTGAGGAGTATTTCTGTCTGTAATTACGAAAAACTCATTTTGATTGGCTTGAGCTTGGCTCCTCAGTGGGTTGGCCTGGCTGCCAAGTGGGTGGGCCTATGCCCTCCCAGGACCACCCATGGCTGCGCCCTTACCCAGTCATGTGAAATCCATAGATTAGGGCCTAATAAATGTATTTCAATTGACTGAATATCTTATATGAACTGTAACTTAGTAAAATATTTGAAATTGTTGCATGTTTCAAATATATTTTTGTTCATTATATATTTTGTATTAAACAGTACTATATTGGTGATATGAGAGGACAATACTTTTGCATAGTAGTAAGATGTGTATTTCATTTAAGAACAGGGAGTAAAGGTACAGTAGGTGGTTTCCTTTCTGTCTCCACCAACTGTTGTGTTCAGCTACAAGTATTTTCCTTTGCAGTGACACAGATAGTGCCTTTTCACCACAAGTGTCAACAGCATGCAACCTGATACACTACAGGCACATGTTCAGTTCCTTAGTGGTGAGTGATAGCGAACCAACATCATTGTCATTGAGCAGGACACAGAACAAATCATTTCTACCACATTTCCTGTGTGATATGGCTGATTACCCACTTGAATGTAGCAGCACTGACAGTGCGCATCACATGTGCATAAAGGTAAGTCACCAACAATACATTTCATTAATCAGTTTAGATTTTACAGATCAAATTTCTTCCATGTAGATGTTAGCTTAAGTGTTATGTTTAATTCTTGGTCACAGTTGTATTTCTATAGTTGTTAAATCACTGACACTAGCTAGTTTTCCATCCGATTGGCGACAGATTTTCATGCGAAAAACAACGTTTTTTTTCTTCTTTTTTTCATAAAACCATATTTACTTGTTGCAAATAAAAAGGCTGTGCGTCGTGACGTGGTGCACATAAAAATACCATTTGCGGTTAAATTCCCATGTACCGAATAAAAAATACAACTTAAATGGGTTTCCATCACATTTTTAACTCTACTGGTGGGTTTCTCACACAATTGTTTGCCTTATATAGTGAGTGTGCCCACTCTGGTATAGGCACATGCGCTACAAAAATCTTTCAAACTGGAAACACATATCTCCCTCACTAGCTTTAAGCACCAGCTGTCAGAGCAGCTCATAGATCACTGCACCTGTACATAGCCCATCTATAAATAGCCCAAACAACTACCTCTTCCTCTACTGTATTTATTTATTTTGCTCCTTTGCACCCCAGTATTTCTACTTTGCACACTCATCTACTGTCAAATCTACCATTCCAGTGTTTTAATTGCTATATTGTATTTACTTCGCCACCATGGCCTATTTATTGCCTTTACCTCCCTTACCTCACCTCATTTGCTCACATTGTATATAGACTTATTTTTCTACAGTATTATTGACTGTATGTTTGTTTTACTCCATGTGTAACTCTGTGTTGTTATATGTGTCGAACTGATTTGCTTTATCTTGGCCAGGTCGCAGTTGTAAATGAGAACTTGTTCTCAACTTGCCTACATGGTTAAATAAAGGTGATATAAATAAAAAATTAAATATCCAACAGCGAGCAGGTCGCAGATAGCGCTGTTGTCTAGAGCGCATGTATTGCCTACATGGTAAGATTATTATGGACAAAAAAAAAATCTAGATTATTTTTATTTGTCACACGGCAGAAAGGATCATGCTCAATGCACTTAAAAAAAATCAGTTTTATTTCAATTGTATTTTTTTGTGCTATTTTCTACATTGTAGAATAATAGTGAAGACATCAAAACTATGAAATAGCACATATGGAATCATTTAGTAACCAAAAAAAGTGTTAAACAAATAAAAATAGATTTTATATTTTAGAAAAGTAGCCACCCTTTGCCTTGATGACAGCTTTGCACACTGTTGGCATTCTTTCTCTAAACACGCATACACGTGTTTAGCAGATGTTATTGCAGGTGTAGCGAAACACGGCACCCTGTGCATATCACAATTTTTATTTTATTTTTTAATTTAGATACTTGAAATCTGAAGCATTTATTTGGGCTGCAATCTGAGGTGCAGTTAACTCCAATAAACGTATCCTCGTCCTTTCCTGTGGCGGTCCTCATGAGAGCCAGTTTCATCATAGCGCTTGATGGTTTTTGCGACTGCACTTTAAGAAACTTTCAAAGTTCTTGAAATGTTCTGCATTGGCTGACCATGTCTTAAAGTAATGATGGACTTTTGTTTCTCTTTGCTTATTTGAGTTGTTCTTGCCATAATATAGACTTGGTCTTTTACCAAACAGGGCTATCTTCTGAATACCACCCCTACCACAACTGATTGGCTCAAATGCATTAAGAAGGAAAGCAATTCCACAAATTAACATTTAACAAGGCACACCTGTTAATTTAAATGCATTCCAGGTGACTACTTCATGAAGCTAGTTGAGAGAATGCCAAGAGTGTGCAAAGCGTAGCTATTTTGAAGAATCGCAAATATAAAATATATTTAGATTTGTTTCACACTTTTCTGGTTACTACATGATTACATATCTGTTATTTCATATTTTTGATGTCTTCACTATTATTCTACAATGTAGAAAATAGTAAAAATAAAGAAAAACCCTTAAATGAGTAGGTGTGTCCAAACCTTTGACCGGTACTGTAGATCTGGCCTCTCCAACCCTGTTACTGGAGAGCTACCATCCTGTTGGTTTTCTCTCCCACCAGGTTTCTGTAGAGCTACCGTCCTGTAGGTTTTTAGTCCAACCCTGTTACTGGAGAGCTACCGTCTTGTAGGTTTTCACTCCAACCCTGTTCATGGAGAGCTACCGTATTGTAGGTTTTCACTCCATCCCTGTTCCCGGAGAGCTACCGTATTGTAGGTTTTCACTCCAACCCTAATCTAGCGCACCTGATTATAATAATTAGCTAGTTGATAAACTAAATCAGTTTAGTTACAAATGGGGTTGGAGTGAAAACCCTTCGAGGGTTGGAGAGCCCCTGTACTCGATCAGGGTTTCCCAAACTTGTTCCTGGCCCCCTGGGTGCACATTTTTTTTTGTTGCCTAGCACAACACGGCTGATCCAAATAACCAATTAATCATCAAGCTTTGATTATTTGAATCAGCTGTGTAGTGCAAAAACTACACGGCCCCCTGGACCGAGTTTTGGAAACTCTGTACTAGAGAAATAGTTCAATAGCATGTAGAATACATGTAAAATACAAATAATATGTCAATAGGAAAAAGTAACTAACTTCACCTCAAGCTGTTTATGACAGTACATTTCCTGTTCCAATTTGTATTTCCACATACACAGATGTGAAATAGGCATGATGGAAAGACCCATGTGAGCATTACAATAACTTCCCCCCTTAAGGGAACATCAGGGGCTTTCTCCAGTTGTAGTCACAGTGTGAATAGTGAAACTAGTGTAACGTTAGTATAGTGTGAGGGGAAAACATTGTTCGTCTTTCACATGGATGAATTGGCATCACACTGTTTCTGCATTCGACAACACTACTCTCTCATTGCCTAACCAATATCTTTCACTTCCTCTAACATAGTGTGGTTTTGGTGTATTCAAATGAAATATATAACACTCTCTTTTCTTCCCTTATCATTCCCAGTGATGCTTGTACACCAACCTAAGTGACAGGAGCGGTCACCCTGGTCAACTCCCCCTGTTGCTGTGGTCAAGTTACTGTTGTGGTCATTCACGATGAACATCTCAGTTGAGGTGGCCAGATGTGTCAACAATGCCACCCTGGAGATGCTGGTCAGTCCTGTGATGACCGTGGCTGTGCCTGTTATTTACCTGTCTGTGTTTGTGTGCAGTACGCCCTGCAACCTGCTGTCTCTGGTAGCACTGCTGAATGTCCATTACAAACGCCACACTCCCACGTCTGTGTTTGCCATCAACCTGTCGCTGGCAGACCTGCTCTACAGCGCCTTCCTGCCCCTACAGGTGAGTCACTGCCACTACAGGTAACACACAGCGCAGTCATGCTGTAAGTGCCAAGCACAAAGTTGTCTCTGGCACCGGTTACAACTAATCTGCACTGTTATTGCTGTCACATGTCACAAAGTTTCCAAATAAACTTTTCCGTTCTAGTTGGACATAGCTAATATTTGATGACCACTAAGCCCATCTCTCTCTCTCTCTCTCTCAGGTGTTGTACCACCTGTGGGGTAATGACTGGCCGTGGGGCGCTGCCCTCTGTGGCCTCACCACCACAGCCCTCAACTGCAACATGCATTGCTCTGTCCTCACCACCTGTGCCATCGCGCTCGAGCGCTACTGCGGTGTCGTACGCCCGCTACGCACCAAACACTGGCGCACCGCCCGGAGAGCCACCATCACCTGCGTCCTCATCTGGGCATTTGTTCTGATTACTCAGACACCCTTGCTCCTCCGTGACCTCACCCTCCGGGTCGTCGAGCTAAACATCACGACCTGCTTCGACGTGCTTCCACGTAAACTGTTCATTCACCAATCAGTAGCCTATCTCTACTTCCTAGTGGTTCTGCTGATGTTCTACGTGTTGCCTTTAGTCGTCCTGGTCAGCTGCTACGTTGCCGTGGCCAGAGGCCTGCACAGGTCATTGCCGACGGCAGCTGAAGGCAGTGATGGTAAGATGGAAGTGTTGTCAAGGCGACGGGCTCAGACCACAGTCGCCTTGGCAACCCTGTGCTTTGTGGTGTGTTACCTACCAACCATCACCCTTCATGGCCTGCACGTAGTCTTCCACACCCAGGGCAAGAGCCTGTACAGATACTATAAACTAGCGCTGAGCATCAACAGCCTCAACTGCTGCTTTGACCCGTTTGTGTACTACTTTGCGTCGAGGGAGTTCCGTCTGGCTCTGAGGAGGCTGCTGGGGCGGTGTGTCCCACTGGGAGAGGGGGAGGAGCTTGGGACCTCTGAGCTGGTGTCCATGACTGGGGAGCCTAGGGAATCTAAGGGCCACTACTAGGCTGTAGTTGATCACTAGATAGTCATGCTGGAATGGACTCAGTATGCAGATGCCATAGCAAAATACCCAAACTCTATTTTGTTATTTTATGGACAGACCCTGTGTGGTCTTCATTATAAAGCAGTTTATGCAATTGTTGTCAATGCTCATTTTTATAGTTATTCTGCCTTCATTCCGTTGACATTTATTATTGAATAAATATTAGACATGCATAATCTTGGTATCAAGTGAGTTTATTACTTAGGCATTGATAAGTGCACAAAAAGGCAGACTAATCACACTACTGTAATATACTGACGTAATCAACACAAGAAATGCCCGTTTCAAAAGCCTGAATGCCAGTTAATGTTAAATGAATACGGACAGTAGAAATACACTACATTACAATGATATAAATACAAGGAAATACATTCAGTGAAGGCCACTTTGAAAAGGATGGGCCAGTGGGGTCTGTTTTGTCTCTGAGAAATATTATTACATACTATACTTTATACAATTCTCCAACGGTTGAAACATCTTGTTTTTCATAACCTTCATCAGTGGCGACAACAACAACAACAACATGATCAGCATTCAATCATTTTAAGCTTCATAAATCATCGCCGCATTCGTCAGGTGTATAACTTGCGCTGCTACATTTAGAAGGTACAAGTTGCTACGTCGTCAAGCTTTTTACACCCCGGATCACATTTGAACCTATTCATCGCACCAAAGCTAACATACAAAAATGTAACAAACCTCCGAAGGAAAGCACATACACTAAAGCTTGGGTTTATGAATAGCGATGATGGCTCAAAAAAGCATATCTTTCTTCTTCACTCTGAGAAGCATTCTCATTCTCTCGGAACATTTTTCGTCGCAGTTGCTGAGAAAGGATAGGACGATGTATGCATACATACATAAAAATACACGATCACACATACTAGATCATATGCTTGAGTATGTACATACCAAATAAAGCTATTCATGTACAGTATTTATCCTCATACACACTGAAGGACTGTCGTGTGTGATGTCACACCACGAGGAAGACTAAATATGGGCAAAATATGAATGTTGTTTCAAATTTAGCAGCAGGACGACTGATATCGCTGGTCAGATCATTTTCAGGAGGAGATTGTGTGCTTCACCAAATGTATCAGTCCATCACAGCAATATAGTTTGTGTTCATTTGAAATACCACCTCACTTTTTACAAAAAAAAAAAAAAAAAAACATTTGAGTGCTTTCATTTATTTGAGTGTTTTATGTTACGCTTATTACGTTCTCATTGCAGTGGGTTCTAACCAATCAAATTATATTATGTGTATCATTCCCAATTGTGCTCCAATGCATCACAAACAGGCAAATGAAAGTGTTCTGTGCTTTTTAGACTGAACAATGAAAGCTTAAACTGACCACCTCCCCATACTCCATCTGTATGTAAGGACAGCGATGTGTTGTGTAAGATCTGCTCGTGGAACAGGAATCATTGAACATCAACATTAACTATTTGAAGAAGAATATGTTAAAGTAATACATGACTGGATTAGTATCTCTCAGACTTAATGTCCCTAAGAAGAGAATCCTTTCCATTGTCTTCACACTACAAGTCAAATACACATACTTTCCTCTTTTCATACACAACATTTTACTTTATACCTTTCATGCATTCTCAAAGAAATAATGGTATTTCCCCCTTAATAGAGGTGTAAAGATTACCTCTAAAAGGGACAGCTGTGAATCAGTGTCTAGTTTATAAACAGAGCGATAGACAGATGGCTGGGTACAGCCAGTCTTAAACGCTGTGAGCAGAGCAGGCAATGGTGTTAATATTGATTTCCTGTAAAGGCAGGCAATCACGGTGGGTAAGTCTCAGTGTTCTGTACAGGAGGACTGTATCACTGTCCGTCTCTGCTGCCAGATCTCATCGGCTCAGCCCAATACAGCCCTCTATCCTCTCTAATTACCCTTCATTATCTCGCTATACAGTATCTCTAACTCCTCATCGCAGGCAGTGTAAAGAACACATCTTCTTTGACGCAGATGCCAGGAATGAGACGATCTGAAGCCATACTACTGCTGTGTCCACTAGCATCTATCTAACTATTCCTTTTAGAAGGACTGGAGCATACACATCCATCAAACCACAGAAAACGCTTTAACATCGCCGTCCATTGTCTCAGCCGTCCGTCAACATACGACCCCTATAGGAAAACAATCAACAATAAACTCAATCCCTTCTTGACAGATTCAACCTTTCTGTAACCATCACAGCCAATTCAGGAAAAAGCACTGACCATGCAACTGGACATGAAACATGCCCATTAACTACTGAATGCCAATAATGTCAATACACTTCCAGAATTGACTGGTAATGAAATAAGTCCCATCCCAGTCCATCTCTGGTGAGCAGTGCCTTAGCTCCGTTTGACCAGAGGCCTCTCTTCTCTGACATGGTGCCTGGCGCTTCTCTTCTCGGCCCTCCCCTTCTCCCTCACCTTCCTCAGCCTGCGTGGGGGTGGTGTTCCCCTCGACTCACTGTCCTCCTGTGCACTGGACGTGTCCATTCCGTCCCGCTCCTCCGGGATATTGGGAATGGCCCCGCTGCTCCCGTCCAGAATGTTCCTCAGGTAGGGGTCTTCAGGGGTGCAGGTGGCGGTGGTGCCGCTCTCACTGCTGCTCAGGTCCTGATCCTCGCTGTAGCGCCCTCTGCTGTGATGGGGGAACGAGCCCCGGATGGAAGGCCTCTCTCGCTCCGCCTCCCTCACACTCTGCTGGGGCTCATTCATGTCCACGCCAGAGTCCAGGCTGGTGTCGTTGCTGCTGGGGGGCCGTGGGTGGCGTCCCTGGAGCTCTATGATGGAGTGGCGGACCGAGGCGGCTGGTTTCCCATCCAGGGAGACGAACCAGGCCCTGGGGTGAGGCGACGAGGCCTTGCCTCGGGTCAGCTCCAGGAGTGTACGCTCTGATATCCCCTGGAGTTCACTGGGGCCCCCCATCCCACTGCTGAAGGCCCTCATTCCAGCTGCCTCGTTCAGAGTACCGGGGACGGAAACAGAGGACTCCGGGAGGCTGCTGTAACGGCCCCATGCCCCAGGAGTACAGGCTGGGCCTTGGGGAGTGGTCTCCAGGGCCTGGGGCTGGTCCTGGCCGCCCTGCTGGGGGTTGGCTCCCTGGGCATGGTGGGGGTTCTTAGGGAGGGTCTGGGTGTAGCTGTCATGACCGCCCTGCTCAGAGTGGGAGTGGGTGTCATAGGCTCCTCCGTTACGGGGGAAGGTGGCCGACTTGCAGCCTGATCCTTGCTGCTCCCCACCCTGGCAGCTGAAGCGCTCCGGGGCCTGGAGGATGGCCACAGGCTGGTTGTAAAGGTGGAGCAGCTGAGCACCTCCACCCAGGTGGGCTCTGTTCTGCTCCTCGCTGGACCTCTCCCTCAGCCTGGCCACCTCCTCACTGTTGATGTAGTGGTGTGATGCCTGGGGTCCCTTGGCCCCGCTCCCCACATTTTCATACAGGAGGGCGGACCCACGCCCGGGGTCTTCCACATAGATGTTGTAGTTGGCTTTGTTGTGCCTGGGGGTGGAGGGGTCACACTGGACGCTGCGCGAGGCCAGGCCATGGGCTCTGTCTCCGGGGTGGAAGGACATCATGGCATGGCCCTCCTCCATGTGGGTGGAGGTGGTCTGGTCCTTCTTCAGAGCGGACCGCTTCGAGAACCGTGCTCTCCTCCTCGGCCCACGAGAGGAACCGGAACCTCTGCAGATGATAGTCAACACAGCAGGTTGATTGAGAAGCAGAGAAGGTAGTCAATACCCAGTGGGTCTTTTGGGGGATCTTTGTTATGTGTATGTTTAACTTCATATAATCAGCATTTGTGTCAATCATTTGTAGAACAATCCTGGCCATTCAAATGTTTTAAATTGTATAACTAACTGTAAACATTTTGTACAACCCCCTTCGCCCCACACACCCCCATCTGTGAAATTTCCAGCTGCAGTTGACACACAATCAGTAACGTTAGTTAATTAGGTTGGTCTCTTACCCACATTGACACAGCAGCACAGCCAGAAACCCCAAGACTATAACCAGAGTCCCACCCAGTATTCCTACGAGCAGGTAGGTGTGGTAGGAGAGGAATTCCATTGAGCTGGCATGGCCCATATAACCTAGACAGGTACAGACAGAGATGAGTTGATTATATTATGTTGATTGTGGTCAATATGTTCTCAAAGAAAAGTAAGCCATGTTTGAAGACAATACTAAGAGTGAGACTCCATCATTTAGTTCATTTGTAACATTCAATTCACGAAAACTTCATTTTGGATCGTTACAATCGTTATACCGTTGGAGGAGGGTAGGGGTGCAGCGATCCAGTAACCCAGGTGAGAAGCAATGTAGGTCCAGACCAGATGATCTCCAACCAACTTCACTATCCCCAGACCCTGGTTCTCCCAAGCACCTGGAGGACGAAACATTGTGAGGAAAATGTATGAAGTAAAACTTGGAAGACACAAGCAGATACTTCCAGTTCCACAAAGTAAGTGAACACAGGAAGTATTTTGTAAACAAAGCCTTTGAACAAGTTACTAAGGTAGCTCCAGTCCTAGTCCTTCTGTTGCACTAATAGCTATATTCGTAAAGAACAGGAAGGCCTGCACACTGTTCATGCTCCCAATTCTCACCTCTTTATTGACAACGTTTTGATCCAAACCGGATCTTCATCTTCGTTTTGACCAGACGAAGAGCCGGTTTGGATCGAAACAGTGTCAATAAAGAGGTGAATTGGGAGCATAAACAGTGTCAATAAAGAGGTGAATTGGGAGCATAAACAGTGTCAATAAAGAGGTGAATTGGGAGCATAAACAGTGTCAATAAAGAGGTGAATTGGGAGCATAAACAGTGTCCAGGCCTTCCTGTTCTTTACAAGTATTCTTTATTAACCCAGCGCCTGCTGTATGTTTTTAATGACGTGCGTATGACCACAAACTTCTCTAGTAGCTATATTCCCCACCTGTCTTGGTGTTGAAGTCCCAGGCAGGGAGGGTGTCCGAGGGCCTCAGGTTGGTGGTGTGTGCCAGGGGCAGGGAGATCTGGATGGGGCCTTTCACCTGGACCTCCTGACCACCAGAGTACAGCAGAGTGCTGACCGCTGCCATCGCCCGCAACTCAACACTCCTGAACACTGAACACACATACAACAGTGGAGGCTGCTGAGGGGAGGACGGCTCATAATAATGGCTGGAAGGGAGCAAATGGAATGGCATCAAACACATGGAAACCATGGAAACCATGTGTTTGATGTATTTGATACCATTCCACTAATTCCGCTCCAGCCATTACCACGAGCCCGTCCTCCCCAATTAAGATGCCACCAACCTCCTGTGACATACAAACACACGGGAGAGAATTACAACATGTCCAACGTTTAAAAATATGCAGGCTCTACAAACACTACATCATTAAAGAGGAATAGTTTTCAGCAAATGAACAGGGCTACTTCAGCTCAGAATCTTGAAGTATTCCTCAATCTTGGAAGTGTTCAATGCTTACTTTCATGTATCAATACCACCTCACATTACCATTAGTTGGTGCACTGTACTCCATGTATTCGATTTGCTGAGCCCACCTGACTTGTTGTGAATGATGCCTGGGGTGCAGTTGACACAGTCCTTGCCTAGGTGGCGCTGTGGCACGGTCAGGTAGGCCATCACTGTGGAGGTGTTACTGCCATCAGAGAGCATCAGGTGACTCTTGGGGAACTGAACGCTGGGCTGGTAGGAGATGTCTGTGGAAATAAGAAGAAAAAGACCTGATGGAGTTCATTCCCTCTACCAAAGCACTTCTGCCACAGTAGACTAAAATTGTTCAAAGAGTAAGATGTTGCATCACATTTAGGGTTATGTTGAAGTGACAGTTTCCAGATGTGTGCACATACCAGGTAACTTCCCAGTGATGAGCACGGAGTCGTCAAACAGCCAGATGTTGCCTTGGTTTTGAGGGAGCAGCGATAAGGTCACTGAGGAGAATACTGTATACACATGAGGTCAGGTCAGGTGACATTCCAGTCAGGAAATCACTAGACACTATTGAGATGTACCTTCAAAAGGGTCCCTTTGTAGTGTCATGTTCCTGTACTTCTACAAAGACACCAGTAGATGGCGACATTGAAAAGGGCTTTTTATGGTCCTGCGTGTAAGACTAGAGAGAAGGGAAGTGGCTTTTGATGACGCTGAGCATAGCTTGTACCACCAGTCACCTCTCCCTCAGTTCTTTCTTTGCCCCTCTCTCTTTATCTTTCTCTGTTCTCTCTCTCTCTTTATCTTTCTCTGTTCTCTCTCTTTCGTTCTCTCCTTTGCTCTGCCTTATTCGAGAGAGAGAGAGAGAGATAGATGATGGAGTGACAGAGAGATAGATGATGGAGTGACAGAGAGACAGAGAGAGAGACAGAGACAGAGAGAGACAGAGAGACAGAGAGAGACAGCAGCCCTAAGAGCAGCTGTCTCTTCTTACTAAATATAGCATGTCTAAATGGTGGTCAGAGTCCCCTTAACATCTTATTCAATACAGCTGCAATTAGCTGACACTAGATATGACATGGCATTATGGTGTTACATTTCAGCACAAAACGCTTGCCTCAGACTTGCTGGCTACACGTTCTATACATTGTGAGTGCATCCTGCTTCTGACAGTAAGAAATCAATACAATTAATGCAGTGTACGGCATTAAATTGTGCTTTGCTCCAACGCAAAAACAAAAACAAACACTGATGCTAATGTGCTATGTGACACAGTAGGCGAACACCTTATTTTGCTCATTGTGTCAAATCAATGCTTTAAAGGAAAGGAAACAAACAGCTATATCATTTAGTAGTTTGGGTGAACTATCCCAGTTTAAACTCTAGAATTTAGCCACACCCGACACCCATAGGTCAGCTGGTTGGGTGCTTCTCAGGGGCTCCTCCAGGTGGGGCCAGACTGTCACAGTGCTACTCACTAGGTCTCTTGGTGGTCCTCCAGGGCAACAGGGTGAGGACGTATCCCTCCATGCTAGCTACAATGGTGAGGCTGAGTCCCAGGCTGTAGGGGACCCTGAGCAGCACCTCTCCCTTCTCCCCAGTCAGGGCCTGGCTACTTAGGGTGTGGTTGACAAACACCCCCACCTGGGCCCCGCCCAGGCGCCGCCGGGTCACCTGATCCTTCACCAGGACCCTCAGGGCAAAGGGCGGCTCTGGGGAGACACAGGAAACGGGAAGTGAAACACAGGAAGTGAGGCAGTTTGTGTATTGCAATGACAAAGTAATATTAAACCTTTGTTTGTATGGCTGATTTTCTACACTAGAATTGCAGAACACTAATGTATGTTCATATAATGTACCAGTGCAGAACACAGCCTTTGTGGTGGAACAAATCATTTACAAAGCCACATACAAAGAGACAAGACACTAAAAGACCAAGGAGGTGCATTTAAAGGTGTTTTCAAAGGTTTATCTGAAGGTGTATGCCGGTGTGTGGCTTTGTGAATGCAGGGATCCCATTTAAACAGTCTCTCCTCAGATTCAGTGGCAGCTCTATGAATTATCTCAGGAACCTTAACTGCACACGGAAATGTGATGAGAGCTGAATCTGTGAGAGGTAATGAAAAATAGATCAAAGTGCTGTAGCATCTGTGAGAGGCCTTGTGCGATGTCAGACGACGTTCCCTCCCCTACAACACACACACACACACACACACACACACACACACACACACACACACACACACACACACACACACACACACACACACACACACACACACACACACACACACACACACACACACACACACACACTTCATATGCACAGCACACACCCCTGCCCCACCAACACACACACTGATACTATAGGCCAGGCCCTATTTAGCATACAAGGCTGCCCCGACAAATCAGCAACAATGATCAAATGTAGCCTATTTATAGACTACAATCTGTTTACTAATCTAATCTGATCATAGTTACTTGTGATAATAACTCTAACTAATATGATGAGGCTTAGTCAATTAAATAAAGGACTTCTGAAGCAAGGCAATGGTGAAAAAGATATGGTGTGAGTGTTCTGTACTAAAGGATTAAAACCCTGATCATTACAAGCACAGTTTCACACTGGCCATACTGATAATCCCCTAATCTCGAAAACCTTCAAATAAAATCATAACACTAAATCCGATTAGCTGCCCGGGGAATCTGTCGAGGGGACAGACTTAGATTGCAGTGAAAGTCATAAATCTTAGTAAAATACTTGATATTGAATGCGTAGGATACTCTACAATAGGTGAAGACAAAGTTGGTAAAACCGGTGTGCATAGGTTTACTGATAACCGTTCAATCGTGTACATTGTTTTAAAACATCATTGTATTTCTGCGAGGCTTCTGTATGCATTATTGTTGTAGCCTATGTTGAGTGAGATAAATACACAAAATATCATATAGGTTAATATCATCATCGTCCTATATGATATTATCAATGAGAAATTATTATCAGTTCCGTTATCATGCCCAATGTTTTATTCTCTCCACACTGAACATTTCCTCCCCACCATTTTAACATGCTGGACAGGCCCTCAAACCCGCAGCCCAACCCAAATATACCGCAAATATCTCCTGTACCTGGTGTTAGGGCAGACGGAGTCTGAACCTGAGAAAGGGCCGTCTGGCCGGTGATGGATCCGTTTGGGACAGTGGCGATGGCATTGTCCTCGGCGGCCAGCAGCGTGATTAGGCCGCCGAGGACACCACCCTCCGGCGCCGCCCTCACGACACCATCCCCGCAGGAGATCACAACCAGCGAGAAAAGCAGGTACAGGCGGTCCGCAGGCATGGCGAGAGGGAGCCGCGAACCAAAGACATAACTGCGCGAAATGAGACAGAGAAGGAGGAATGGAGGCCTAGTCTCGCCGCTTTCTTTGTCATGGAAACCTCATGGTGGAACGGAGGCAGGTAACCTAAGTATGCACAGAAAGCAGGCAGGCTGGTGGTGTTGACGCGCTGGTGCTGATGCTGTGTTTTCGGGGCGTACAACAACAGAGACGGGAGATGGTGCTGTTACATCATAGATACAACTCTACAATGCCCTCTATCGGAAATATATTTTTGTACATAAACAAAAAGATGGTAGCCTACACATGTTATACATTGATGCCAATTAAAGACACACTCTGTCAGATGTGCACAATGTAATTGTGCCCAACGAGCGGAACAATTTAAATAGAGCAAATAGATCCCATGACATTTTCACATGCAAATAGCAGAATATGTATATGTAATGTTTCTATTGCTCATGGAATGACTTTCCATGACTGCAACATTACTTTAAAACAATATTATTTGAAGATATAGCCTAACCTACATTGTATACAAAGTTATTTTATGAGGAAAAACAGATCCCTAAACAATGGAGTAGGGGCTCCCGAGTGACGCAGCGGTCTAAGGCAGCATTAGATCTCAGTGCTTGATGCGTCACTACCCTGGTTCAATTCCAGGCTGTATCACTACCGGCCGTGATTGGGAGTCCCATAGAGCTGCGCACATTTGGCCTAGTGTTGTCAGGGTTTGGCCGGTGCAGGCCATCATTGTAAATAAGCATTTGTTCTTAACTGACTTGCCTAGTTAAATAAAAAGAACAAAAATAGCCTATAGCCTTTCTGATTTTATAGCCTTTCATTTTCTGATGCCTTTTCTCAGAACTGAGTAAGACAAAAATGTGTTCATATCTGTGGGGGAAATCGAAAGGGGCCATTAATATTTTATTTGAAGCACCACAATTCTAGAAAGATAACCTGTATTTACCTGTCTTGGTTTAGCCTGGTAACAGTTGAAGAATTGACCACTAAGTGGCGACATTGTATCGTTTCCCAACACTGAGGCAAGCAAGATGGTTGAACTTGAGTTCCATATCTATCTTCCCAAGAGAGCAGGGTCAAGCTCAACGAGAAAAAGCCGTATCAGAATCTTTTCTTTTTCAAAAATTGATATTTCTATTGGTAGTCTATATGGCTGTGGAATCTTTGAACGGAAGACATAAGCTCTGTGCAACTAGTAGGCCTAGAAAAGATGATACCATCTCAATCAGTGTCAGAACTATGGCCAATTTCACCCTCTCCTCATATATGGAACCAGTTAAGATTTAAAAAAGTATATTCTAATATTCTGTGTTTTGCTTTGTTATTGTTGTCATTTAGCAGACCATCTTATCCAGAACGAATTACAGGAGCAATTAGGTTTAAGTGCCTTGCTCAACGGCACATCGATAGATTTCTCCCCTAGTCGCCTCGGGGGTTCGAATCAGCGACTTTTCAGTTATTGGCCCAGCACTCTTAACTGCTAGGCCACCCTCCATCTTAAGGAGACAGCCCACTAGAGGGAAGACTGGATGAACATCCACAAAATCCCAGTCTCTTCTCCTTTTAGAATCTCTCCCAGTGTGCCGCCTTCCTTTTCTGATTGAGGGAATGTGTCCCAAATGGTGCCCTGTTCCCTATATAGTGCACTACTTTTGACCAGGGCACATAGGGTCCCATATGTAGTGCACTATATAGGGAATAGGGTGCCAACAGTGTGCCATTTGTGACAGAACCAGGCAGTGTCATGTTCGTCCACAACTGTAGCCTAATCAGTGAAGAGGATGGCAGTTAAACAACTATTATGGGTTAAATGAATAGCTTCTCCAAAAGGCTCAGTGATTCATGTTTTTAATGTCCCTCTCTCCCAGTTGCAAATTGCTTTGAATGGGACATATTAAATGAAATACATTTTTTTTCAGATATGGACGATCAGGGGGGATATTTGTATTTTCTAAACAATGCATAGCATAGCATAGCACTCTGTCATTATTGTGGAAACACAGTCCTGTTTGATAAATAGCATCAAGGTAGTTCTGCTGATGCAGATATTGTTGTTGTTGGGGAAATTGGACCTTTTTTAGCCCATTCAGCAGTGAGGACCATGATATTTATGGGCTATAACTTGGACTATAAATGTTATGCTACCATAAACCAAAAATGATTTTCTCATACAGTTCAGGTCCTTTAGACTAAATGACAGTGTTAAAGGAACTTAAATTAGTTCATAAAGGGTTTCCAGTACAACATGCTGCAACATTGTGCAGGTCTATAGTGTGTGTATGGTTCATGGTCCAGGACTGTCACCAACCACAGCAATATTCTCCCCTTGTCCCCCCTCCCCCACCCACAATCTCCCCCCCTTAACTCCTAACCACGCCTTTATCCCCATTGAACAAATCCAAGCTGCCTCTGCCTCATCTCCCCTCTATATCTGTCTTATGAATGGCTTTCCCCTCCACTGGCTTTAATGGGTTGCTGTGGGCCTGCTGCAGTCCAGACTGGGCCCAGGCTCTGAGGATCTGAGGCCAACACTACGTGTCCTCTTATCTGTGCTGCGGAGAATCTAAATGGCTGTTTAGATGATGAATACAGACACAAACTGAATATTAAAGAAAAAGCACCCCACATTACCCATTATTCCCTTTAGGCTATAGTGTTACAGATGGAAGTTGTCTGTCATGAATCATCTTAAAGTCATGCTGGTCACCACCATGTTTGGTTTTACCATTGGGTGTATCATACTGCATTTGAGGTTGGTTAAAATAATACGATTTTGTATGTGTGTGTATGTGTGTGTGTCCTAGAGGTGCCAGTCTTTAATATACCATAGTGGTATCTTGTTATTTCCTCTATTGGAAAGCCAGAGGCAAAGTCGTTACAGACTGTGTATTGGATGCTAAATAAAGGGTTGATCAATACGGATGTCACCACAGTGCTGAAAACTGACAACCCAGTCTCACCACAGTGCTGAATAACTGACAACCCAGTCTCACCACAGTGCTGAATAACTGACAACCCAGTCTCACCACAGTGCTGAATAACTGACAACCCAGTCTCACCACAGTGCTGAATAACTGACAACCCAGTCTTACCACAGTGCTGAATAACTGACAACCCAGTCAACAGTCTCACAGCCATGCTGAATAACTGACACCCAAGTCTCACCACAGTGCTGAATAACTGACAACCCAGTCTTACCACAGTGCTGAATAACTGACAACCCAGTCTCACCACAGTGCTGAATAACTGACAACCCTGTCTCACAGCCATGCTGAATAACTGACACCCAAGTCTCACCACAGTGCTGAAAACTGACAACCCAGTCTCACCACAGTGCTGAATAACTGACAACCCAGTCTCACAGCAGTGCTGAATAACTGACAACCCAGTCTAACCACAGTGCTGAATAACTGACAACCCGGTCTCACAGCCGTGCTGAATAACTGACACCCAAGTCTCACCACAGTGCTGAACAACTGACAACCCAGTCTCACCACAGTGCTGAATAACTGACAACCCAGTCTCACCACAGTGCTGAATAACTGACAACCCAGTCTCACAGCAGTGCTGAATAACTGACAACCCAGTCTTACCACAGTGCTGAATAACTGACAACCCAGTCTCACCACAGTGCTGAATAACTGACAACCCAGTCTCACAGCAGTGCTGAATAACTGACAACCCAGTCTAACCACAGTGCTGAATAACTGACAACCCAGTCTTACCACAGTGCTGAATAACTGACAACCCAGTCTCACCACAGTGCTGAATAACTGACAACCCAGTCTTACCACAGTGCTGAATAACTGACAACCAAGTCTCACCACAGTGCTGAACAACTGACAACCCAGTCTCACCACAGTGCTGAATAACTGACGACCCACTCTCACAGCAGTGCTGAATAACTGACAACCCAGTCTCACCACAGTGCTGAATAACTGACAACCCAGTCTCACAGCCGTGCTGAATAACTGACAACCCAGTCTCACAGCAGGAGGGGAACTAAAAAGTCAGTTGTCATCTTTCAGATTGGAGCCGACGCAAATCCCATTTGACATTTTAGATGTTGATTATTCCTATCTGTTGATGTGCGTTGAAGTGTCATGCTGGGGGAATGGAATGGTAATGAACGCTGTCTTATCGACGTATTAATGGATTGAATACGACATGAGTTGATTGGTGGTTCTAGAAAACTGAAATGTACATTTTAGATTCATCCATCTGTCAAACTTTGGCAGACTTTTCAAATAAGTGTTTGAGTGAACACCTAACCGTTCATAAAACTTATTATCAGAAGTTTATGGAACAAATATGTTAAATAGACAAATAAAAAGAGCTGGAAAGATAGAGGGATTAGGCTGTTTCGGTCTCTCTGGACTGGGTCCGGTCACCACTTAAGACCAATGAACACTGCTCCTCATCTCTCTGGGCAGGTGTTGCAGGAATTAAATTCCTCGGTTTTAATACCCAATTAAAATCAATCACTCTGTCAATTCATAAGAGTTTGTAAGACCCTTATTTGTATAAAATGGGCAGAGACCAGTCTTTGAAATCAACCAGCTGCGTTTATTCTCGTGAGTACTGCCCATGATACATTTTATCACAGGTTATAAACTGAAAATGACGTCAGCGTTTTCTAAACTGTTCCGTCTCTTCTTGACACTGGTACAAAGGCTGTATAGTTATCAAGCCTTCCCACATCGTCTAGAGCCAAGGTCAGCCAGTTAGGGGGAGTTATGAGCTCTACAGCAGTCTCACAACTCAATCGCTGGTTGAAAACTGTTTTCTGCCCCTCCCAAAAGATAGAATTTGTAGATAATTGGCCCTCTTTCTGGGACTCACCCACAAACAGGACCAAGCCAAGCCTGACCTGCTGAGGAGTGACGGACTCCATCCTAGCTGGAGGGGTGCTCTCATCTTATCTACCAACATAGACAGGGCTCTAACTCCTCTAGCTCCACAATTAAATAGGGTGCAGGCCAGGCAGCAGGCTGTTAGCCAGCCTGCCAGCATTGTCTGCCACTAGCACAGTCAGTGTAGTCAGCTCAGCTATCACCATTTCCGTGTCTGTTCCGTTCCCATTACCGTGTCTGTGCCTCAACCTAGGTTGGGCAAAACTAAACATGGCGGTGTTCGCCTTAGCAATCTCACTAGGATAAAGACCTCCTCCATTCCTGTCATTATTGAAAGAGATCATGATACCTCACATCTCAAAATAGGGCTACTTAATGTTAGATCCCTTACTTCAAAGGCAATTATAGTCAATGAACTAATCACTGATCATAATCTTGATGTGATTGGCCTGACTGAAACCTGGCTTAAGCCTGATGAATTTACTGTGTTAAATGAGGCCTCACCTCCTGGCTACACTAGTGACCATATCCCCCGTTCATCCCGCAAATGCGGAGGTGTTGCTAACATTTACGATAGCAAATTTCAATTTACGAACACAAAAATGACGTTTTCGTCTTTTGAGCTTCTAGTCATGAAATCTATGCAGCCTACTCAATCACTTTTTATAGCTACTGTTTACAGGCCTCCTGGGCCATATACAGCGTTCCTCATTGAGTTCCCTGAATTCCTATCGGACCTTGTAGTCATAGCAGATAATATTCTAATCTTTGGTGACTTTAATATTCACATGGAAAGTCCACAGACCCACTCCAAAAGGCTTTCGGAGCCATCATCGACTCAGTGGGTTTTGTCCAACATGTCTCTGGACCCACTCACTGTCACAGTCATACTCTGGACCTAGTTTTGTCCCATGGAATAATCGTTGTGGATCTTAATGTTTTTCCTCATAATCCTGGACTATCGGACCACCATTTTATTACGTTTGCAATTGCAACAAATAATCTGCTCAGACCCCAACCAAGGAACATCAAAAGTCGTGCTATAAATTCACAGACAACACAAAGATTCCTTGATGTCCTTCCAGATTCCCTCTGTCTACCCATGGACGCCAGAGGACAAAAATCAGTTTACCACCTAACTGAGGAACTAAATTTAACCTTGCGCAATACCCTAGATGCAGTTGCACCCCTAAAAACTAAAAAACATTTCTCATAAGAAACTAGCTCCCTGGTACACAGAAAATACCCGAGCTCTGAAGCAAGCTTCCAGAAAATTGGAACGGAAATGGCGCCACACCAAACTGGAAGTCTTCCGACTAGCTTGGAAAGACAGTACCGTGCAGTACCGAAGAGCCCTTACTGCTGCTCGATCATCCTATTTTTCTAACTTAATTGAGGAAAATAAGAACAATCCGAAATTCCTTTTTGATACTGTCGCAAAGCTAACTAAAAAGCAGCATTCCCCAAGAGAGGATGGCTTTCACTTTAGCAGTGATAAATTCATGAACTTCTTTGAGGAAAAGATCATGATTATTAGGAAGCAAATTACGGACTCCTCTTTAAATCTGCATATTCCTTCAAAGCTCAGTTGTCCTGAGTCTGCACAACTCTGCCAGGACCTAGGATCAAGAGAGACGCTCAAGTGTTTTAGTACTATATCTCTTGACACAATGATGAAAATAATCATGGCCTCTAAACCTTCAAGCTGCATACTGGACCCTATTCCAACTAAACTACTGAAAGAGCTGCTTCCTGTGCTTGGCCCTCCTATGTTGAACATAATAAACGGCTCTCTATCCACCGGATGTGTACCAAACTCACTAAAAGTGGCAGTAATAAAGCCTCTCTTGAAAAAGCCAAACCTTGACCCAGAAAATATAAAAAACTATCGGCCTATATCGAATATTCCATTACTCTCAAAAATTTTAGAAAAGGCTGTTGCGCAGCAACTCACTGCCTTCCTGAAGACAAAAAATGTATACGAAATGCTTCAGTCTGGTTTTAGACCCCATCATAGCACTGAGACTGCACTTGTGAAGGTGGTAAATGACCTTTTAATGGCATCAGACCGAGGCTCTGCATCTGTCCTCGTGCTCCTAGACCTTAGAGCTGCTTTTGATACCATCGATCACCACATTCTTTTGGAGAGATTGGAAACCCAAATTGGTCTACACGGACAAGTTCTGGCCTGGTTTAGATCTTATCTGTCGGAAAGATATCAGTTTGTCTCTGTGAATGGTTTTTCCTCTGACAAATCAACTGTAAATTTCGGTGTTCCTCAAGGTTCCGTTTTAGGACCACTATTGTTTTCACTATATATTTTACCTCTTGGGGATGTCATTAGAAAACATAATGTTAACTTTCACTGCTATGCGGATGACACACAGCTGTACATTTCAATGTACACCCCAAAATTGCCCTCGCTAGAAGCATATGTTTCAGACATAAGGAAGTGGATGGCTGCAAACTTTCTACTTTTAAACTCGGACAAAACAGAGATGCTTGTTCTAGGTCCCAAGAAAGAAAGAGATCTTCTGTTGAATCTGGCAATTAATCTTAATGGTTGTACAGTCGTCTCAAATAAAACTGTGAAGGACCTCGGCGTTACTCTGGACCCTGATCTCTCTTTTGAAGAACATATCAAGACCATTTCAAGCACAGCTTTTTTCCATCTACGTAACATTGCAAAAATCAGAAACTTTCTGTCCAAAAATGATGCAGAAAAATGAATCCATGCTTTTGTCACTTCTAGGTTAGACTACTGCAATGCTCTACTTTCCGGCTACCCGGATAAAGCACTAAATAAACTTCAGTTAGTGCTAAATACGGCTGCTAGAATCCTGACTAGAACCAAAAAATTTGATCATATTACTCCAGTGCTAGGCTCCCTACACTGGCTTCCTGTCAAAGCAAGGGCTGATTTCAAGGTTTTACTGCTAACCTACAAAGCATTACATGGGCTTGCTCCTACCTATCTCTCTGATTTGGTCCTGCCGTACATACCTACACGTACGCTACGGTCACAAGACGCAGGCCTCCTAATTGTCCCTAGAATTTCTAAACAAACAGCTGGAGGCAGGGCTTTCTCCTATAGAGCTCAATTTTTATGGAATGGTCTGCCTACCCATGTCAGAGACGCAAACTCGGTCTCAACCTTTGTCTTTACTGAAGACTAATTTCTTCAATGGGTTATATGATTGAGTGTAGTCTGGCCTAGGAGTGGGAAGGTGAACGGAAAGGCTCTGGAGCAACGAACCGCCCTTGCTGTCTCTGCCTGGCCGGTTCCCCTCTTTACACTGGGATTCTCTGCCTCTAACCCTATTACAGGGGCTGAGTCACTGGCTTACTGGGGCTCTCTCATACCGTCCCTGGGAGGGGTGCGTCACCTGAGTGGGTTGAGTCACTGATGTGATCATCCTGTCTGGGTTGGCGCTCCCCCCTTGGGTTGTGCCATGGCAGAGATCTTTGTGGGCTATACTCAGCCTTGTCTCAGGATGGTAAGTTGGTGGTTGAAAATATCCCTCTAGTGGTGTGGGGGCTGTGCTTTGGCAAAGTGGGTGGGGTTATATCCTTCCTGTTTGGCCCTGTCCGGGGGTGTCCTCGGATGGGGACACAGTGTCTCCTGACCCCTCCTGTCTCAGCCTCCAGTATTTATGCTGCAGTAGTTTGTGTCGAGGGCTAGGGTCACTTTGTTATATCTGGAGTACTTCTCCTGTCCTATTCGGTGTCCTGTGTGAATTTAAGTGTGCTCTCTCTAATTCTCTCTTTCTCTCTTTCTTTCTCTCTCTCGGAGGACCTGAGCCCTAGGACCATGCCTCAGGACTACCTGACATGATGACTCCTTGCTGTCCCCAGTCCACCTGGCCGTGCTGCTGCTCCAGTTTCAACTGTTCTGCCTTATTATTATTGGACCATGCTGGTCATTTATGAACATTTGAACATCTTGGCCATGATCTGTTATAATCTCCACCCGGCACAGCCAGAAGAGGACTGGCCACCCCACATAGCCTGGTTCCTCTCTAGGTTTCTTCCTAGGTTTTGGCCTTTCTAAGGAGTTTTTCCTAGCCACCGTGCTTCTACACCTGCATTGCTTGCTGTTTGGGGTTTTAGGCTGGGTTTCTGTACAGCACTTTGAGATATCAGCTGATGTACGAAGGGCTTTATAAATACATTTGATTTCATTTGATTTGTGTAGATAAGCATTCTAGCCAGTCTGGCGATATAGTTAATTCATTTCTACCAAGGAACAGACAGTCATTGTTCTAATTCTTGATTATATTTACACACATTATATTCAGTACTAGGATTAAAAATAAAATTCATACATATACAGTAACATAATAGTATTCTGATTAGTCAGTCCTGATTGAAATGTATACATAATTAGTCATTATTGATAAAAATACCCTTAACATATCCACCCTTTGATTAAATATTATACATCCAATCACACATATATTGTAATATTAATATTAAAAAGCCTATTTCTATTTTTATTAGAAATATTTCTTGTTATCAAAACATCACCTAAACATAACCCACTACTTGCATTCGCACTGACTGTTTCTTAGGCCTACATCAGAATCATAACTCTTCTTATCAGGATTTTCGTAAAATTTATAAGAACATTTCGATGGGCATAAATCTATCGTAATTGTCTCTTCGTTATTATTTAGAATTAATTTGATTTAAGTAACTGTCTCGTCTTTGACTTAGCATTTTAATTACGACTCTATTCCCAATACATTATTCACTTGTCTAAATAAAACTCAGAAAATAAAACTCCTAATATTCCATATGTGAGTGTACCCTTTTAAGATATCTTGTCTCTGGGAACAGGGAAATCCCCTTAACCCAAACGTTTACTACAACAACGAAACCTAATAATTATGATAATCCCTTCACATCATTCGTTTTAAATCCCTCGATGTTTCATGTAACTCATTCAGTCTATCTCTAAATTGTCGCCCCAAAATATTTTATACACTGCCATACACTCAAACCACTGTGATAAACGTGCACTGTCCCTTTAAGATAAGACATTTACTTGTTCCCCGTAATGATAACAGATAATGTTTTTAGAATACGTTAACTTCTTGTTCGAATTCACTGGCGTTACCTAACCAAAAATCAATACTCAGGAAAACAATCACAACTTTTTACGATTCAACTATTCTTACCTATTTTATAGTCCAACATAGCCCAATGGAATGCCTAGCAATTCCGTTGCTAGCTGTAGCATCTTTTCAGACTGTTCTTACGATATTCAGCTCCTTAAAAAAAAACATTTTCCCTCTAAATGCCACAACCCATTTTCTCTGTCATAATTTGAGGAACGGTGTTGTGTAGCCAACGTTAAATGACGCCGCAAGTCAGCCTGCCTCTGTAAAATATATATTCCCTATTCAGATTGAGTTCTGCTTTAAATTCTATCAACAAAGTAAAACCAACCAAACTTCTCAACTTTCTATACCCTAACATTTAAACGTACCATGTTCTGTGCTAAATTTATCGTATGTCAGTCGATTCATAAAAAAATATAACATCCTGGTAGCACAAAACTGTATCGTATCTCTCCGTTATTCCCTACATTTAACCAGGTTTAGGTGACTTTCTCTTCTATGATACATTTATTTAAATACGACTCCCATCTCAATACATTATTCTAGCAGATCATTTTGGGCATAATAGCGTATTACATCGAAATTGTCTAGCCATTATTTTGAATGAATTCTTCTTTCAATTCAATCTAAACAACATATTAAACGTTCAGTTCATGTCTTATACAAACACTAGCGACCGTATTTTTTCAGGCAAAACATACAAATAGATGAATTACAATCTATAATCAATTTTAGTCTATCGGTTTCAAAGCTGAAATATGAACCTTTAGTGTCCCGCTATTGAAATGATTGTTTCCCCGCCAATAACTATATTTTTATAATTGTCTGTAGTCGCAAACTTCGACACCGAGAATTCTCAGAAAATAGTCCTAATTTAAAAGTCTAAGCTTTTCCCCAGTGAGGATTCTCCTTATTCTCCGTTTTAGCGTCTCCAACATCCGACCAAGTTCCCCCTCGACTAGGGCGGATACTGCCCTCTTCTGTCCATTCTCTGTATATAATTGTCTGTGTATATATTTCTATGACCTATGTAAGTGTATTTATCGTTACACAGTTATTTTAGTTGCTCTTCTGTCTGACTATGTGTGTGTCTCTTTAATGATAATCAATGTGTATGGGATTCTATATGTATTTCTCCTTTCTGGAAACTTGGTCAATAGATTTAACTTTTGATCGGACATTACATTTCACACGTATAATATTCTCCTTGGGACATTCAATGTTAATATCTCATATCTCACTACTCTAGACTAAGTTTTCCTCTCCTCCTCTTTGGATATTAATTTCTTTCAGCATTGTACAGGTAAAAATTTTCTGTTCGCCTAGAATTACCCTGCCTTCTCACCAAGCCTAATTTATCCTCACCTGTTTTAATAGTCAGACTACTTCCCATATAGAGATAGACTACTCAGGTTAAAACTTTATTTAGGTATGTCTTTTGAATTAATGGCTATCCTATTTGTACAGAACGAACGACCGTCCTATCAAACAATACGTACTATATCCCTCCTTAATAACCTTCTGGCTTGCAAAACCAGGATTTATTAAGCTCTAGTTTATTTATGGTAGTGCACCTTACCACAGGTCAATTTCAGACCTGTTTCCTTCCTATCGATTTTGGTTAAAACACAAAGTAGAAACCCATTGTATTTGTTCAGAATATTCAAGCACCTATCATTGATTAAATCCAAACTCCTTTAGAACATTTAATCAAAAATATCCTGAATAATTCCTCCCAAATTCGAGAATAAAGGCTACTGACCTTGCCGCCGACTGGGAAAAGCACTGTTCGTTGGATCTAGTCACCGTCCCTGTCGGTCTGGGGTGTACACCGGCCTGGTCTTTTCACCCTCAATTCAGAGGCCAGGTCTTAAATAATGGGACCCAACCCGCTCGTGCATGATTTTCGGCGTACTACCTTCAGATGGTAGGGACGGATATTTAGATCCGGCTTGAAGGACCAATTGTTGCAGGAATTAATTTCCTAGGTTTTATTACCCAATTAAAATGAATCACTCTGTCAATTCATAAGAGTTTGTAAGACCCTTATTTGTATAAAATGGGCAGAGACCAGTCTTTGAAATCAACCAGCTGCGTTTATTCTCGTGAGTACTGCCCATGATACATTTTATCACAGGTTAAAAACTGAAAATGACGTCAGCATTTTCTAAACTGTTCCGTCTCTTCTTGACACTGGTACAAAGGCTGTATAGTTATCAAGCCTTCCCACATCGTCTAGAGCCAAGGTCAGCCTGTGTAGATAAGCATTCTAGCCAGTCTGGCGATATAGTTAATTCATTTCTACCAAGGAACAGACAGTCATTGTTCTAATTCTTGAATATATTTACACACATTATATTCAGTACTAGGATTAAAAAGAAAATTCATACATATACAGTAACATAATAGTATTCTGATTAGTCAGTCCTGATTGAAATGTATACATAATTAGTCATTATTGATAAAAATTATCTTAACAGCAGAAAAGTCATCCAATCAAAACAAGGTCCACTTTTACTCAAGTGGGAGAGAGAACACATTTTAATCTTGGCGAGGATTGAATCCGTCACAGTGATCCGTGAAGGTGAGGCGTTATGGAATAACTCTGACTGATGAAGATGAGAGAGACAGAAAGAGAGAGAGAGACAGAGACAGGGACAGGGACTGAGAGAGAAATATAGATAGGCTAGAGAGAAAGAGAGAGACAGAGAAACAAAAACACAGGGACAGAGAGAGAAATATAGATAGGCTAGAGAGAAAGAAAGAGACAGAGAGAAAGAGACAGGGACAGAGAGAGAAATATAGATAGGCTAGAGAGAAAGAGAGAGACAGAGAGAGAAAGAGACAGGGACAGAGAGAGAAATATAGATAGGCTAGAGAGAAAGAGAGAGACAGAGAGAGAAAGGGACAGGGACAGAGAGAGAAATATAGATATGCTAGAGAGAAAGAGAGGGACAGAGAGAGAAAGAGACAGGGACAGAGAGAAATATAGATAGGCTAGAGAGAAAGAGAGAGACAGAGAGAGAAAGAGACAGGGACTGAGAGAGAAATATAGATAGGCTAGAGAGAAAGAGAGAGACAGTGAGAGAAAGAGACAGGGACTGAGAGAGAAATATAGATAGGCTATAGAGAAAGAGAGACAGAGAGAGAAAGAGACAGGGACTGAGAGAGAAATATAGATAGGCTATAGAGAAAGAGAGACAGAGAGAGAAAGAGACAGGGACAGAGAGAGAAATATAGATATGCTAGAGAGAAAGAGAGGGACAGAGAGAGAAAGAGACAGGGACAGAGAGAAATATAGATAGGCTAGAGAGAAAGAGAGAGACAGAGAGAGAAAGAGACAGGGACTGAGAGAGAAATATAGATAGGCTAGAGAGAAAGAGAGAGACAGTGAGAGAAAGAGACAGGGACTGAGAGAGAAATATAGATAGGCTATAGAGAAAGAGAGACAGAGAGAGAAAGAGACAGGGACAGGGAGAGAGCGAGAAAGATAGACTAGAGAGACAGGGACAGAGTGAGAGAGAGAAAGATAGACTAGAGGGAAGAGACAGAGAGAGAGAGAGAAAGAAAGACTAGAGAGAGGATGAGATACAGAGACAAAGACAGAGATGAAGAGATAAAGAGAGAGAGAAAGACAGAGTGTGAGAGAGAGAGAGAGAGAAGGTCAAGTTATCAGTGTAGGAGCGTAGTGCCGGTGTGAACACAGACCAGTTAAAGGTCAGGATCGCTTGTTGCTGTCAGTTGTCTGGGATTGTGTCTGCGATATGAGACAAGCATTTTTGACACATTGTCAGGGAGATGCACCCTAACAAACCTGGACAGGGTGTACAGGCCTCAGTCAATGCTAAACTAAATAAACACTCAGTCTGACAATATACTATGTCTTTAGTCATTTAGCAGAATAACTACAGGGGAGAGCGCTCTGAAAGCATTCCACTTTCCCTCCACTCCCCTCCTGTTCTCCAGGTGACAGGAGAGGAGGAGTATAGTAGGAGGAGTATAGTAACCTTGAGCCTATGGTGGTGTATGAATTGTGACCACAATAGTTCATAAGGAGTGGACTGTGTGTGACCCTTGCTTCTCATAGCTGAGGTCAGAGGTCAGCCTCTGAGGTGACTTCAATCACAGACGCTGCCAAGAAAGAACCATTCGCCTCCCAAATTAACGCAGAACTAGAGGTGACAGATTATGAAAAGCAAATGTATTTCTTGTCTTTGTGAACTATTTTGAAATGCCCAAAACAGGGGAATTTGAATATCTGGTAAGGACAAAAAGGACATACACAAATTAAGCTTATCTGAACATAAGTCCACAATGGGTAGGACAAGCAGAAAATCAGGTTGGTCACAGCTGTCAGACCAAATAGATATGACAAGCATGACTTTTTTTGCACAAAGGCATCATTGCCTTTCCAGGCCACTTTTGCACCAGCTCTGGTGTAGCAATGAAAGTACTGTAGAACTTTCATTGTGTTGAAAACATGTATCCCTGATGAAGACCTTTGGGTCAAGACTTTGGACAAACAATGGGAGCATTCAGCAGTGTGTGGTTATTACTTATTTCCTTATTTGTATTTAACTAGGCAAGTCAGTTAAGAACAAATTCGTATTTACAATGACGGCCTACACCGGCCAAACCCTCCCCTAACCCGGACGACACTGGGCCAATTGTGCGTCACCCTATGGGACTCCCGATCACATCCGGTTGTGATATCGCTCGAGATCAAACCCAGGTCTGTAGTGATGCCTCTAGCACTGCGATGCAGTACCTTAGACCGCTGCGCCACTCATGATCCCATTTGCATGTACTCATGGGCCCAGCCGGTTTCCGCTCAGGGCTTATTCCACTTCTATGAAGTCTAGAGGTCTATCTATACCTGACAAATAAATCCACATATTCAAAATCAGCCAGGAGTCACAGTCTAGACTGGTTGGCTGACAACGTCAACAAAATGATGTGCACAGAGCAATGAGGCAGAAGGTCGTGTGGTCAGATCGCTGTAGCAACAATGACGAGAAGCTGCCATGTAGGGAATCGTAGGTGTCTCTTTTCAGCTAGTTTCATCTTGTTCTTGATGCCATGTCTATGCTAATACGGCAAAACATGTGAGAGAGAATAAAGTAGACGGCATGGGTCAAAATGTTGATTTATGACCCATTGTCCAGATGACGCGTCCACCAGAGTGTGCCGTCTATTCCCAGTGTTTACGGGGTAACCGAGGCTCTCCTACTGAAGGAGGAGATCTACATCCACGAGAAACTCAAAGAAATCCAACACACCCTGGTGGACGACAACAAATACAGGGAAGCTGTGGTGGCTGATGTGATGACTTTCTGGCTCAATAAACCCCAAGAGACCGAGTGACAATTTGTTATTTAGATGTAAAGCAATGGGTAACTAACTATGTGTATACAATGTTAGAGAGAATAAATACATTTTTTCTTTTGAGAGAACTTACAAATATTATGCATCAAATT
The DNA here is from genome assembly GCF_045791955.1 of Oncorhynchus clarkii lewisi. Lineage (NCBI taxonomy): Eukaryota > Metazoa > Chordata > Actinopteri > Salmoniformes > Salmonidae > Oncorhynchus > Oncorhynchus clarkii. The sequence goes on along the minus strand of NC_092153.1, from coordinate 12,256,676 downwards.
ATTGAAAATAAAGCAAACAATGTATCGTTCTACACAACCCACAATTCCAGGACTAATGTAGAGCGGGTGCTGAAAATGGAACAAATCATGAATCATGTACGACATGCGGGCGAGAGTCTATAATGAACACAACTGGTATCCCGTCTTGGGGATGATTCTGAAGAACTAGAAACAACTTTGTCTAAGATTTTACTTTATTTGTTTGAAACACCATTTAATTGTAACATGTATCATATTTGTTGTTTTTATACTTAAATAGCTGATGTGTGTGTTTTAAAAATTCAGCGACACAAGCCTGTTAATCTAAACCAAATATACAGTGTGTTGCATGCTGTGATTGTTGAGAAAGCGGGGACATGTATCCTGCAACGAATTCTGAATTGTCTGTATACGTAATACATAATGTTTTCTTGAAAATAAAAATTCTAAAATGAAAATGACATGTTGTCGTTATTTGAAAGTGGCTCATTAATGTTATTGTACCTCAGAGAGGCAAGAAGGATGGCGGAGCAGATGTTGAAAAACATTTATTATAATCCCTCTAACCCCGGGTCTTATGAGGGTAAGGAACGTTTACAGAGAGCTATAGCCGAAGAAACAGGTAGCCGGTTAAGCGATGCTAAAGTGAATGAGTGGTTATCAGAGCAGGATGCACACACTCTACATAAACATGTAAGAAAACAATTTCCAAGAAATATAGTTTTTTCTACCCAACGCATGTCTTGTTCTGGACTTTATTTATAATGCATCTGCCACAGCCAATACCCCGGACATTCCTGCTTCATAGATAGCAACCCTAAGGGCAATAAAACAGGGGGTGTGGGGCCATACTCTTTCAAAAGTTCAAACACAGACCCCCCCCAGTTCAACCAGGTCCCTAGAGATCAATCAGCATGACAACTTTAAAGGAATAGATGCAATATAGATATAAAATAACACACCCTCTAACACGTGACAACAGGAACAGGATGTCGTGGCCGGATGCCCATATTTGGGCATGTACGTGTCATCTGGACATTGGGTCATAAATCTAAATCTACTTTATTCTCTCTAATGTGCTAGCTAGTTAACTAACAACTGTAACAATGAGGGAAATCCTGGCTGATATCTGGTATTAACACACATTAACATAGCCAGTTCATCAGCTCATCATGATGGTTCATCATGTTCCTAACTGAATGGGCTATGTAGAGAAACAGAATAGGCTCTGTTCACAACACAAACAGACCCCACAGAGCCCCAGGACGGCAGCACCATTAGACCCAACCAAATTATGAGAAGGCAAAAAAAAAACTATTTGACACACTGGAAAGAATCAACCAAAAAACAAAGCAAATTGGAATGCTACCTGGTCCTACAGAGAGTACACAGTGGCAGAATAGCTGACCACTGTGACTGACCCAAAATTAAGAAAATCCTTGACTATGTACAGACTCAGTGAGCATAACCTTGCTATTGATAGAGAACAGCATAGGCAGACCTGGCTCTCAAGAGAAGACAGGATATGTGTCCACTGTCCCCAAAATTAGGTGGAAACTGAGTTGCTATTCCTAACCTCCTGGCAAATGTATGACCATATTAGAGACACATATTTCCCACAGATCACACAGGCCCACAAAGAATTTGAAAACAAATCAAACATTGATAAACTCTCATATCTGTTAGATGAAATACTGCAATGTGCAATGTGTGGCCCGTTGCCATGAGAAAAGGGCAGGAAGTGGAGCACAAACTACATTTTAAATACCACCTATATTTATCTGTTTATCTTCCCCCACTATTCGTACTAAAACAATTTGTACATTGCTAAAACACTGTTCGTAACTGATAACATAACACTTGGAATGTCTTGATCTTTTTCAAACCTTTTTGAGTGCAATCTTTACTTTCAAATGTTTTGTTGTTGATGTTGTTACATTTGTTTCTTCTCACTTTTTGTTAATTATTTATTTCACTTACTTTGTCAATGTAAACAGATGCGTTCAACAAGGGAAATAGTTTGCGAGAGCTGGCTAACATTAGCTAACATATTCCATTTGTTTTGTGCTAGCTGCGACCGTCAGAGAAGGTAGTGTGCAGCGAACGTAGGTGTCCGTTTCAGATCTAAACTGCCGCTAAAAATAATAAAGTGGCCATGTAGACTTTCTACTATATTTAGTAGAAATAGCTAAGTGTCTTCCAGTTTGAATATTGACTCTAAAAATGTTCATGAAATTGTTACTCTGGCAACATGTTCGCGCGCAAACAAAAGCCTTGTTGAACTCGCCTCTGGTCTCTTGTGGTTCTGTACCAGGTATTGAAGATGTTGGGTTGCCATGACATCAGAGAAAATCTAGAATATTCACTGTCATTATTTACTGGCCTGGTTTAGGTGATGGACAATAGAGTAAAGCCTGCATCATAACATGTCCCTTTTACCATCTGTCATGTGTGTACAGACCCATATGGTTGACTGTTGATAGACTGGTTGTGAATGACGTAGTAAACCTGAAATAGGTTCAACAAAGGTGAAATAGCTTGCTTCTATTATAATGATAGCATACTGACTCTGCTCTCCCTGTGGAATCCGTCCTCTGCTCTCTCCTAGGGGTCTATCCACTATCCAGTGTCTTAAGGAAATGGAGAGACATCATGGCCAGGTTGAAATGTGGACCTGATGGCAATAAAAGACAGATCATTAGATCCCCAGTGATAAGTGGCTCTGTACTGCTTCAGGCTACTGCTTCAGGGTCTAGTTGTGTAAGTAGCTGAAGCCTCCATATCTCTCTGCCTACACTCTTAGAAAAAAAATCTATCTATCTAGAACATAAGAAAATGTTCTTCAGCTGTCCCCATAGGAGAACCCGTTGAAGAACCCTTTTTTGGTTCCAGGTAGAACCTTTTTGAGCTCCATGTAGATCCCTTTACAAAGAGGCTTCTACATGGAACCCAAAATAGTTCTACCTGGAACCAAAAAGGGTTTTACTTGGAACCAAAAAAGGGTTCTCCTATGGGGACAGCTGAACAACCCTTTTGGAACCCTTTTGTCTAAGAGTACTCAAGTAGGTCTCTGACCTTTACCTGTGTGCACTGCACACTCTGTGCAATGTGTAGTCTGCCAAGTTCATCTACATTCATGAAAGCAAGGATGTTGATGGAAAACCTCATTGCTTGCCAGTGAATGAAGCAACAATCAATGGACACATTTTTTATTTTTTATTTTAGGACCCAGGGCTAGCAATAATTTGAGTGCAACAGAACTTGAATAAAATAAACGTCTCACGTCCTCATTGTGGCGTTGTGGTATTCCGTGCTCTGCGCCGCTAGCCTGCTACCTAAATGAATACGGTTAACGTCTTGGTGTTTTCCATTCAGTGAAGGTTATTGCTCATATGGGTGTGAATGTGGGATTGGGAGTGGCTGTTCTGGAGTGAATTAGAGACACTGCACAATCTTTCAGAGGCGAGCCAGACAAAGCTGGAATTCACTGTAAGGAGAAATGATCCCACCTTTCTCTGTGATTTAGCTCAGGCAACCAGATGAAATGCATATCTTCAATCATGCACGTCGGCTGCAATGGAGATAATATTTTTGAGAACACACCTTGAACTCTCCTGATCTACTGTTGATATCGTTGTGCAAGAAACCTGCAGATTTATGATACGTCTCTGCACAGCTAACACTTAGTTTATCTCAATTGACACATTCTTAAAGCCATTTTACACCAAGGTGCAGCCCTTTATCAATGTCGACGTATGACACTCAGTATTCAGAAAGGGTCTTCAAAATCAATATATCATCTCTTTAGTTTCCCCTGAGCAAAAGTACATAAACATGTATTCAGTATTTGGCGGAAAGTCTATTATGTGGAACACAGGCCTCATTAGTGTGTGTGTGTGTGTGTGTGTGTGTGTGTGTGTGTGTGTGTGTGTGTGTGTGTGTGTGTGTGTGTGTGTGTGTGTGTGTGTACATACACATATGTGTGCCTTGTGGGAATTCTATGAAAACGGCACCTTAAAATACAGTACGTTCTCCATTCTAAAATCAAATTTATTTTCAAATAAAATGTATTTTATTTATATAGCCCTTCGTACATCAGCTGATATCTCAAAGTGCTGTACATAAACCCAGCCTAAAACCCCAAACAGCAAGCAATGCAGGTGTAGAAGCACGGTGGCCAAAACCTAGGAAAAAACCTAGAGAGGAACCAGGCTATGTGGGGTGCCAGTCCTCTTCTGGCTGTGCCGGGTGGAGATTATAACAGAACATGAACAAGATGTTCAAATGTTCATAAATGACCAGCATGGTCCAATAATAATAAGGCAGAACAGTTGAAACTGGAGCAGCAGCACGGCCAGGTGGACTGGGGACAGCAAGGAGTCATCATGTCAGGTAGTCCTGAGGCATGGTCCTAGGGCTCAGGTCCTCCGAGAGAGAGAAAGAAAGAGAGAAAGAGAGAATTAGAGAGAGCACACTTAAATTCACACAGGACACCGAATAGGACAGGAGAAGTACTCCAGATATAACAAAGTGACCCTAGCCCCCGACACAAACTACTGCAGCATAAATACTGGAGGCTGAGACAGGAGGGGTCAGGAGACACTGTGGCTCCATCCGAGGACACCCCCGGACAGGGCCAAACAGGAAGGATATAACCTCACCCACTTTGCCAAAGCACAGCCCCCACACCACTAGAGGGATATCTTCAACCACCAACTTACCATCCTGAGACAAGGCCGAGTATAGCCCACAAAGATCTCCGCCACGGCACAACCCAAGGGGGTTCTAAGGCCCCGAACCACCTATGAAACTAGCAGAATTCAACTTAAAAAAAGATGGGGGCACGCTTCCACGTTACCAACAGAAACAGATGGAGACAGGGAGAAATGCACTTGGCTACTGAGAAACAACATGAGTGTTCCCAACCATCTGTAGCAGATGTCCAACATGGAGGATGGAGCACAGAGGTCTGTATACCTGGAAATGCCAGATGGGCATTTGGGTCTGGCCCTGTCTATCTGTTCTAGGATGAACCAGGAGGACAGGACTAATGTTCACTACGGCGCTGCAGTGTTGTAACATCCCATTCATTTCAGATGAGAGTGCAGGTCACTGAGGCATGCCTTGTCAGTCTGACACCAGACCTCACAATGCATTGAAACAGGTAGACTCCAGTTGTTTTCGACACATTTGTGCCCTGAACCATTTATAATCCTGTATGTGCTTTTTGGGTATTGGATTTAGCATGTAACTGTAGCCTTGCCCACCGGAATATAGCATTACAGTCTACTAGTAAAGTGTAAACCCACTGCCCTGTAGGGTGCCTGGTGTTGACTAGGAAGTAGGTTTGCTTCCTGTTGCCTGTGTTTATTTCCACCAAGGTCATTGCTCGTAGGTGAGAGAGAACGTATGTGGGGGAGTGAGTGGGCGGAGACCAAGGGATGTCATTCATCACATGCTCAACCAAACGCTCTTCTCCATGGTTACACCAGGAACAAAGCAAACGGCATGTTGATATCCTAATCATCTGTCCAGTTTACCTACTTTGTTCAGCAGGCAGTACTTGGTTCAGCAGGGGATACTTACTGTAGTTCTTATACAGTCATTGATTCAGTAATTGATTGAGTAATTTGCCTTAGTGTTCCACTGACGTCTTTGTCCGTTTAATCAATAATCTGAGGCTTTAAGCATCTCTCTACTTAGAACCTTTTACTGTGGGCTTGGATAGACAGGTCAGGGCCTCCTTGACTAATATACCATAAGGAAAGACTAATATGGTAAAACAGCAGTGTGTATCAGTCATTGGGCCGTTGTACCTGCCATGAAGCTGAGCAATGGAACTAATCATTCCTTCTATAGCTACAACCTGTTGTTGTTGTAACGAAAGGGGTTTGGTAGTGGATTGATGCTAATGGACCAAGAAGACAGGTTCCCATTGGCTTCATCAGTATCTTTTAATAGCAGCCATAGCAACTTGTTTGTAGCTGTTTACTCCCATGCACTGGCTAATGCAGCCTTAGATGCTAGTTCAAATACATGAGTAATGGTTCTGCTCCCACACAATTTAACCAGTGAATTTGTGGGGGTGTTTTGTACAAATACTCAATGCAGTTCTAGCCTCTTAGAAAAAAGTGCTATCTCGAACCTAAAAGGGTTCGTCAGCTCTCCCCATAGGAGAACCCTTTGACGAACCCTTTTTGGTTCCAAGTAGAACCGTTTTTTCCACAGAGGTAGTTATACTTGGAACCAAAAATAGTTTTACCTGGAATCAAAAAGGGTTCTCCTATGGGGACAGCTGAACAACCTTTTTGGAACCCTTTTATCTAAGAGTGTATAGGGCCTAGCCATTAGGAAGCAGACATATGTTATATACACGTGCACATACACACACACACCCCCCCCCCCCCCCCCCCCCCCCCCCCCCCGCCCACACACACACAGACACAGACACAGACACACACACACACACACAAGGCAGACCTTTCATCATGTCTTTTCATCAGACCCCTGAAGCTTAATAGGAATCAGCCCACATAAAACAGGAATCAGCCCACATAAAACATGAATCAGTCCACATAAAACAGGAATCAGTCAACATAAAACAGGAATCAGCCCACATAAAACATGAATCAGCCCACATAAAATAGGAGTCAGCCCACATAAAACATGAATCAGTCCACATAAAACAGGAATCAGTCAACATAAAACAGGAATCAGCCCACATAAAACAGGAATCAGTCCACATAAAATAGGAATCAGTCCACATAAAACAGGGATCGGTCCACATAAAACAGGAATCAGCCCACATAAAACAGGAATCGGCCCACATAAAACAGGAATCGGTCCACATAAAACAGGAATCAGCCCACATAAAAACATGAATCAGTCCATATAAAACATGAATCAGTCCGCATAAAACAGGAATCAGCCCACATAAAAACATGAATCAGTCCATATAAAACATGAATCAGCCCACATAAAACATGAATCAGCCCACATAAAATAGGAGTCAGCCCACATAAAACATGAATCAGTCCACATAAAACAGGAATCAGTCAACATAAAACAGGAATCAGCCCACATAAAACAGGAATCAGTCCACATAAAATAGGAATCAGTCCACATAAAACAGGGATCGGTCCACATAAAACAGGAATCAGCCCACATAAAACAGGAATCGGCCCACATAAAACAGGAATCGGTCCACATAAAACAGGAATCAGCCCACATAAAAACATGAATCGGTCCATATAAAACATGAATCAGTCCGCATAAAACAGGAATCAGCCCACATAAAAACATGAATCAGTCCATATAAAACATGAATCAGCCCACATAAAATAGGAGTCAGCCCACATAAAAATGAATCATAATCAGTCCACATAAAACAGGAATCAGTCAACATAAAACAGGAATCAGCCCACATAAAACAGGAATCAGTCCACATAAAATAGGAATCAGTCCACATAAAACAGGGATCGGTCCACATAAAACAGGAATCAGCCCACATAAAACAGGAATCGGCCCACATAAAACAGGAATCGGTCCACATAAAACAGGAATCGGTCCACATAAAACAGGAATCAATCCACATAACACAGGAATCAGTCCACATAAAACATGAATCAGTCCACATAAAACAGGAATCAGCCCACATAAAACAGGAATCAGTCCACATAAAACATGAATCAGCCCACATAAAACATGAATCAGCCCACATAAAACAGGAATCAGCCCACATAAAACAGGAATCAGTCCACATAAAACAGGAATCAGCCCACATAAAACAGGAATCAGTCCACATAAAACAGGAATCAGCCCACATAAAACAGGAATCAGCCCACATAAAACAGGAATCAGTCCACATAAAACAAGGAATCAGTCCACATAAAACAGGAATCAGCCCACATAAACAGGAATCAGTCCACATAAAACAGGAATCAGTCCACATAAAACATGAATCACTCCTCATATAACAGGAATCAGCCCACATAAAACAGGAATCAGCCCACATAAAACAGGAATCAGCCCACATATAACAGGAATCAGCCCACATAAAACAGGAATCAGTCCACATAACAGGAATCAGCCCACATAAAACAGGAATCAGTCCACATAAAACAGGAATCAGTCCACATAAAACAGGAATCAGTCCACATAAAACAGGAATCAGCCCACATAAAACATAAAATACACGATAGAGTACAGAACAGTTCTGGACAAGAACAACATCAAAAGGAAAAGTAATGTATTGTCAAGCACCAAATCCAGAGTGATCTGGGCATACTGGATGAGAACATGCCAAAGACTATTCTCATATCATCTGACAGACCTGGAAATGCCAGATGACTTCAAGAGTTTGGGACTATAAGGTTCTATCTGCATTTTAGTCAACATGTAGTTATTAAAACAGCCTTGTTCTGTTTAATGTTCTCTACCTATAGAGTAGTATAAATACCCCAATTTGTGTTGCTAAATGAAAAAGAATACAAGATAAAAATCGCTGACACCATTCAAACCAATGAGGGTTTGTATAGTCCCAAGCTCTCGACTTGTAAACGCTGTCTAATGCAGGAAATAAAATGTGCACTTCAACTAGGCCTACTTGTCTTCATGCTGGAGGCCATTTCTTCACAGCCAATCATACAGCTGCTCACTTCACCCACTGTAATAGAAACATCAAATTGGTGCCGATTACCACGTTCTTTCCTCACCAAGTTTTATTGTGTTTCATCACAGTGAACATCAGCCCAATATAATTACAAATGGCAGACAGTCTATTGCTCCCACAGAGTCAGTGTTCCATTGTCATAAACACAGTAGACAAGAGGTGTTGGGAAAATAGTTTTATGAGTTGGCGTTGGGTCCCTTCTTCTTGCCACATGTTGGCACCACATTCACAAAGTACCTGTTATATTGCATCCTCCTTTAAGCCAGTCTTCTTTTTCTTCTTCTCCTGCTTGTCCACCTTGGAGGTCTGTCCCCTGACCTTCCCCACTCTGGCCAAGGAGCCATTGACTTTGCCTCCCAACAGTCAGTTGTAACCTCAAGAGTGCTGAACTCCAGTGCAGACTGGCCGATCACATCATCGTCCTGCAGGGGTACCCCGCACAGCAAAACCACCTGGTCATCACAGGACAGTCCCTCCAATGCCTCAATATGAGCCTTGATGTGGGCGACAGTCTCTAGCCGAGACACCTCAAAGGTGTGGAGAGTCTGAGCACGCACAAATAGCTGCATGGTCAACCAAAGTCTCACAGTTGCAGTGTAACAAGCGTGTGTTTCGTCTGTATTATAAAAACAGGAAGTGGCAAGAACACGAAAGGTCTAATTCAATCAACTCAGCTATTCAGCATTCATGATTAGAGCTAAACACACAACAATGTTCTCTCGGGGGCCGGGCTATTGCTTATTTCCATAAATATAGAGACAGGTTTCTCCTTTGCCTGAACATAACCTAATTAATTAGATCAAGCCAAGCAGGCGTTGGTGTGTTGTTGTGGTTCATGCGGTAAACATGCACATAACAGATGGTTAGATTGAATTAAGATCTGTTGCAGGCAGGAACACCAAGAGAACATTGTGAATTAGCGGTCTATCGTTTACCACGTAACCCTCCTCCTGTCTTCCTCCCTCTATCAACCAGGGTCCACATGTACTGCTTAACATTGCCTCAGGGGTCCACATCTAACATCAAACCCAACTCTGGTGTGCCTGCCTGATGCCCAAATCAACTTAGTTAGATATCATTAGGCACATAGTCCCATTTTATGGTGTTGCAGGACATTTGCTTTGCTAGCAGTTGGGGGAACCATCACCATTTAGACACAAACTCTGGATTATAATCGAATAACTCACCCGTGTTCTTCTAAATCAGACCGGATAGGTGAAAGCAATGGGTTGCAAACTATACTCAGCCACTATCCAGGCCCTCTGAGATCAGCGAGGAGGGAAATTCGACAAGGTCAGAAGAAAGGAAGAGAGGGAGCAAGTTATCCAATTGGAATGTAGCCACAACGTCCGTCCGTGGAGCTGAGATATTGATTAGATCCCAACATTGCTCCTGATTTAGTCCCGGCCGGCACAGCTGTAGCACCCATGTTAGACTACTGACAGGCCATTCATCTGACTGTAAGAGCCTCAACGACCGCTGGTAGATGAGGCAAATTAATAATATTCCATTAATAATTGTCTATTCTCTCGCTTCTCCGTGTTTCATCCTCCATGTATCTTCCAGGGCTAGTAGGACAAAGTATCTGAGAGCGAGCCCGGAAATAAAACACTGGTTAAGAGTTCTGACAGACACAGGCGGTTTGTTTCTCTCTTTGGCTGTCAGGTGCTACTGAGATTGACCTAATAAACTATAGTCAAAGTCATGGGAACCAGTCCAAGTCATCAGCTCCAGACATATTGTATTGGTGCGTTCAAGACAACTGGGAACTCTGAAAAATTCGAGGTCATATCATGATGTCAGTGATCTTCAGGTTGGAAAGTCGGAGCTCTAGAAAGAGGCCAGAGTTCCTGACTTGGAATTCTAAGTTAGATGACCAACTCATTTTTTTCCAGAGTTCCCAGTTGTTTTGAACGTGGGTTCTTGGGCAACTTGGGTTCTGGTAATGATGGTAATTAATGTTTGAACGTTGAGGATTTTACACATTATGAATTACTTGGAATGTGTGTGTATATGCATGAGAGAGAGAGAGAGGGGGGGGGGGGGAGAGTCAGCACACCTGACTGCACTGGCTTAAAGAAGGTTCTGTAAATGTTAGTAGAGCTATTTTCGTCACTTTTTAGTTCCATCCCGAATCTATTCACTAGGGGCCTCATCATGTTTTGGAGCATACATGCATGCGACAGTTTTCACCCCAAAGTTTGTATTTATAAAAACTGAACTTGACGTGACAATATGCTTATCCTCCCGTGAACTTTAGACCATGCATACGCACAGTTTCTATTGGTTGTCTTGCATTGCAAGATGGCAAAAGTATTCTAGTAGTAGTAGTAGACTTTTACAAATTGGGAATAAATATATGTCACTCTTATTCATAACAACAACAAAAACATGTAGGCCTAGCTAAATATAATAACAATATGCAATCCTTTGCCATAGTGAGAAAAATCGAAAATGGATTTATCTCTGCATTCTATAATAAATAGAAATAGACATATATTTCCTATTATTTATTGCAGAATAAATGTCTCACCTTTTCTGACTGATGGTAGCCTATAGGCCTACAACAAGTTGGGACAGACTAACATTCTTCATCTCTCATTTAATTGGACCCACGTTACAGTAGTAAAAAGATAAGCTATTTCAAGAATTCCTATTTTGCTCCATGCGATCCGATCCGAAGCGCAGTTTAACGGTTGAACAGACGGTTCACCTTTTCCATTGACGTTTGTATGCTACGTCGAAGTACTGTAATGTGACGTTTGTATGCTACGTCGAAGTACTGTAATGTGACGTTTGTAGCGTATACAATATTTGATTTATATGCTGAATAAAAATGTAAACACAACATGCAACCATTTTAACGATTTTACTATGTTACCGTTCATATAAGGAAATCAGTCAATCAAAATAAATTCATTAGGCCCTAATCTATGGATTTCACATGACTGGACAGGGTCACACCCACTGGGGAGCCAGGCCCAGCCAATCAGAATTAGTTTTTCCCCACAAAAGGGCTTCATTACAGACAGAAATACTCCTCTCTTTCATCAGCTGTTCGGGTGGCTGGTTTCAGATGATACCGCAGGTATAGGGATAGGGAGGTCCTGGGCTGGCGTGGTCTACGGTTGTGAGGCCGATTGGACATACTGCCAAATTCTCTAAAACAACGGCGGCAGCTTATGGTAGACAAATTAACATTCAATTCTCTGGCAAAAACTCCGGTGGACATTCCTGCAGTCAGCATGCCAATTGCTCGTGACCTCAAAACTTGAGACATCTGTGGCATTGTGTTGTGTGACAAAATTGCACACTTAAGATTGGCCTTTTATTGTCCCCAGCACAAGGTACACCTGTATAATGATCATGCTATTTAATCAGCTTCTTGAAATGCTACACCTGTCAGGTGGATGGATTATCTAGGCAAAGGAGAAGTGCTCACTAACAGGGATGTAAACAAATGTGTTCATTTGAGAGAAATAAGCTTTTTGTGCATATGGAACATTCCTGGGATCTCTTATTTCAGCTCATGAAACATGGGATTGACGCTTTACACGTTGCGTTTATATTTTTGTTCAGTAAACATTGCAGAATAAATTCCTCATCTTTTCTGGCCAAATTGAATTTATATGTACTGTAGCCATACACGAAATTACCATATGCATTTAGCTGGGACTATTAGTTAGGCTATTATAATTTCACAATTTTGCTCTATGCATCTAACAGAGTGAGCGGTTGATAACATACAGTAGAATTTAACAGATGAACACAGCTGATATTTTGCATTGAAGTGTGTACGCTACCCTTCTTAAGTAGACCCACTGTAGTTTTCATTTTTACAATAAAAAGTACACAATATTTCAGAATTCACGGGCAGTGCAGCATATTTAGGTTTGGGAAAAAGTGAATGCCATTTAATGCTTTCAAACGATCTGTTTACAGGTCCATAACAATTTCAAATAGTTTTTGTCTTTCAGAAATGGTCAGATTTAACAAATGTCACTGCAAAAGAAAACTGCAAACACTTCCAAAGACATGTGATCCAGATCACCATTGATATTTCCTTTAGATACGTTCTTGGCCTAATTCCAATACTGTACATACAAACTATACAGCAAATAGGGCGTCATTGTCGCCATGAAAAAGGTGAGTGAATGATGGCCGTTTTTCAGACGGCCTTATAATGCGCGTCTACAGTCCTGTGACAGGTCTGATTCATATTAGGAAACATAGTGAATGTATGTATGGCATGCGCCAATTTTATGAATCTTAATATTTTGTGTGCAGTCTTCATAAATAGCTCACACAGATATTTAGTGTTTAATTTAAACAATGGTTATACATGAGGCCTCAGGGCATTGTCTGGCATGTTCATACCACCTGCTGTTGCTGTTCGCTGGCTACTGAAAGGCTAGGGAGGGGATGATTGCTATGTTCCAAACACACGCCAGACAGATGGGGGAATGCTTATCGACCTACACAACATGGTGACGGGGGATGAGGACAGCCAAACACACTTTTTCCTAGCGTGCTCGTTCTCTCGACATACCAAGCAGGGTGCTGCTTGCTAACCAGTAATGACGTTGCAACAAACAGTACATAGAAGGTAAGGAATGTAAATTAGCTTCCATACAACACTAGATAAGCATTTCTGGGAAACTTTAAAACTGTAAGCGGGTCAGAAAACTGGACACTAATCCATTATTTTACGAGTTTGCCTTCTCGCCATCTGACGAGCATGTTGGAAGGGATAGTAGCTGATGGAGTTTGGTATGAGCGTTTCGGATGACCAGCGGCCGAGGTGCTTAATGATGGCTGTGGGGAGGTTATGTGCTGCCAGCTCCGATCCAGAAGGAGTAGGAGCTCAACAGCAATGGAGGGTGCAGCGTCAAGGCTCAGTGTGGGGAAGGCAATGGCTGTGGAGTGGAGATGAGTTCCGACTGCAGGAGAGAAAGTGAGAAAAGGGGCCTAATCCTGGCTCTGCATGGGCGTAGGTGGGTGTGAAGTGGAAACGGGAGCTTGGGCCGGCTGCTAGAGAAAAGGTGCATGCAGGACTCTTGGCCTAGGCTCTGTCCAATCTTGACATGGAGAAAGCCATGCAATGGCTGTGGGGATGGCGTGGGAGCAGTGATGTAATCAAGTCACTAGACCGCAAGCCCATGTCCTTTGGTAGCGCTAAAGCTGTGGTCTAATAATTTAAGCTACAAGGCTAGCTTGGTAATGCAATAGCTAGTTAACATTTGCTGTTAAATTATGCAAGAGAGAGACTTTGACAAGTCGCCACTAGTCCAAGTCACCACTTTCGGGTTCGAGTTGAGTCACTGCGTGGGAGCATGGTCCCAACTGCTAGAGCGAAGATGGGCGAAGCGCGTCTGAGGAAGGCCGTGTGATGGCTGCCTGGTGGAGCTGGAGGCTCTGTCCGTCTCAGTGTAGTGAGTCAAGCCACCAGAGGTGTGGAGTGCAGGGAGGAATTTCAGGAGATGCAGGGTCTGGTCCAGGCAAGGTGCCAGAGCTCCAGTAGGGCACCAAGATGGACTGGCCAAGTTGCACTTTGGTGAAGGAGCCGAGTCATCCACTCGACCTGGTTGAAGTTTTGCTTGCAGACATGCACTAGAGTGAAGCACATCGAATGTCAGATGAGGACCTGAAAAGAGTGGAAGGGGCAAGAAGTTAGAGAAAGGAAGCCCCAACCCCCAGTCCTGGACCAAGGTTGCGCTGTACCCCCTCCATGGTAGGGTCAACCCCCAGTTGTTGATTTTTTTAATTTTCAACAACAACAGCAGCAAGCAGGCCTAACACGATATTCTCCAAACACCCCACAGGGCAGACATCCCAATTATTCATAAAAGGAAGTGACACAGAGGAAGAAGGGCCGGATGCCTCGTCCGGACCCACAGAAGGCAAATAGGAAAGCTGCCCTTACCGTCAATATTACTCGCCAACGTGCAATCATTGGACAATAAACTAGATGAGGTACGATCACGAATATCCTACCAACAGGACATCAAAACTGTAATATCCTATGTTTCATGGAATCGTGGCTGAATGACGACATGGATATTCAGCTAGCGGGATATACGCTGCACCGACAGGATAGAACAGCACACTCCGGTAAGACGAGGGGAGGCGGTCTGTGCATATTTGTAAACAACAGCTGGTGCACGAAATCTAAGGAAGTCTCTAGATTTTGCTCGCCTGAAGTAGAGTATATTGTGATAAACTGCAGGCCACACTACTTGCCTAGAGAGTTCTCAGTTATACTTTTTGTCGCTGTTTATTTACCACCACAGACAGATGCCGGCACTAAGACCGCACTCAGCCAGCTGTAGGAAATAAGGAAACAGGAAACCACTCTTCCTGAGGCGGCGCTCCTAGTGGCCGGAGATTTAAATGCAGGGAAGCTTAAATCAGTTCTACCAAATCTCTATCAACAATGTGCAACCAGAGGGGAAAAAAATCTAGATCACCTGCACTCCACACACAGAGATGCGTATAGAGCTCTCCCTCGCCTTCCATTTGGTAAATCCGACCAGAACTCTATCCTCCAGTGACTCGGTCTATAAAAAAATGGTCAGATGAAGCAGATGCTAAACTACAGGACTGTTTTGCTATCACAGACTGGAACATGTTCCGGGATTCTTCCGATGACATTGAGGAATACACCACATCAGTCACTGGCTTTATCAATGAGTACATTGAGGGCATCGTTCCCACAGTGACTGTACGTACATACCCCAACCAGAAGCCATGGATTACAGGCAACATTCACACTAAGCTAAAGGGTAGAGCTGCTGCTTTCAAGGTGCGGGACTCTAACCCGGAAGCTTACAAGAAATCCCGCTATGCCCTGCGACGAACCATCAAACAGGCAAAGTGTCAATACAGGGCTAAGATTGAATCATACTACACCGGCTCTAATGCTTGTCGGATGTGGCAGGGCTTGCAAACTCTATTACAGACTACAAAGGGAAGCACAGCCGCGAGCTGCCCAGTGACACAAGCCTACCAGACAAGCTAAATCACTTCTAAGATCGCTTCAAGGCAAGCAACACTGAGGCATGCATGAGAGCTGCATCAGCTGTTCCGGACGACTGTGTGATCACGCTCTCTGTAGCCAACGTGGGTAAGACCATTAAACAAGTCAACATTCACAAGGCTGCGTTGCCAGATGGATTACCAGGACGTGTGCTCCGGGCATGTGCTGACCAACTGGCAGGTGTCTTCACTGACATTTTCAACATGTCCCTGATTGAGTCTGTAATACCAACATGCTTCAAGCAGACCACCACAGTCCCTGTACCCAAGAACAGGTAGACCTGATCACCGACAATGACGAGACAGCCTATAGGGAGAAGGTCAGAGACCTAGCCGGGTGGTGCCAAAATAACAACCTATCCCTCAACGTAACCAAGACTAAGGAGATGATTGTGGACTACAAGAAAAGGAGAACCGAGCACGTCTCCATTCTCATCGACGGGCTGTAGTGGAGCAGGTTGAGAGCTGCAAATTCCTTGGTGTCCACATCAACAACAAACTAGAATGGTCCAAACACACCAAGACAGTCGTGAAGAGGGCACGACAAAGCCTATTCCCCCTCAGGAAACTAAAAAGATTTGGCATGGGTCCTGAGATCCTCGAAAGGTTCTACAGCTGCAACATCGAGAGCATCCTGACCGGTTGCATCACTGCCTGGTACGGCAATTGCTCGGCCTCCAACCGCAAGAAAATTCAGAGGGTAGTGCGTATGGCCCAGTACACCACTGGGGAAAAGCTGCCTGCCATCCAGGACCTCTACACCAGGTGGTATCAGAGGAAGGCCCTGAAAATTGTCAAAGACCCCAGCCATAGGCTGTTCTCTCTACTACTACATGGCAAGCGGTACCAGAGTGCCAAGTCTAGGACAAAAAGGCTTCTCAACAGTTTTTACCCCCAAGTCATAAGACTCCTGAACAGGTAACCAAATGGTTACCCGGACTATTTGCATTGTGTTCCCCCCCCAACCCCTCTTTTACGCTGCTGCTACTCTCTCTTTATCTTATATGCATAGTCACTTTAACCATATCCACATGTACATACTACCTCAATAATCCTGACTAACCGGTGTCTGTATATAGCCTTGCTACTCTTATTTTCAAATGTCTTTTTACTGTTGTTTTATTTCTTTACTTACCTACACACACACTTTTTTTTTCTCCGCACTATTGGTTAGAGCCTGTAAGTAAGCATTTCACTGAAAGTCTACACCTGTTGTATTAGGCACACGTGACAAATAAACGTTGATTTGGACATGGACCAATGTTGTGCTGCACTGGCCAGTGCAGGGAAAGGCCCTGGTCCAAGGTTGTGCTGGACTGGCCAGTGCAGGGAAAGGCCCTGGTACAAGGTTGTGATGGACTGGCCAGTGCAGGGAAAGGCCCTGATCCAAGGTTGTGCTGCACTGGCCAGTGCAGGGAAAGGCCCTGGTCCAAGGTTGTGCTGGACTGGCCAGTGCAGGGAAATGCCCTGGTACAAGGTTGTGCTGGACTGGCCAGTGCAGGGAAAGGCCCTGGTACAAGGTTGTGATGGACTGGCCAGTGCAGGGAAAGGCCCTGGTACAAGGTTGTGATGGACTGGCCAGTGCAGGGAAAGGCCCTGGTACAAGGTTGTGATGGACTGGCCAGTGCAGGGAAAGGCCCTGGTACAAGGTTGTGCTGGACTGGCCAGTGCAGGGAAAGGCCCTGGTACAAGGTTGTGATGGACTGGCCAGTGCAGGGAAAGGCCCTGGTCCAAGGTTATGCTGGACTGGCCAGTGCAGGGAAGGTTGATGTGGAGAGGGAGGTATGGTAGTTCTTCTGGTAGTTGATCGAGGAGCCAGTGAATATCCAGTCTTTTGTCAGGTTATCCTCTGGGGCTAACTCTCATCATCTTTAGCATCATCTTGCGCTGAGGTTGTCTTCGTATCTGTGGGTTCATGTCCCCCAGTTTGGTGCATCTTTCAATGGATTACCGTGTTGGTGGAATGAGTTTTAAGACTCTGACAAAGGCTTAAAAAGTTAACTGGTTGCCCCCAAAATGATCCAGGCAGACAAAGGGTACAGGTCATGGCTGCCAGAATTGCTCATCTGGAGGAGCAGGGAACTGCCAGAAGGCAAGATGGACTGCAGGGAAGGAGCGGTGTGGTGGATCGCCATGGAGGTAGGTCAGGGAGCGGCGCCATGAGGAGGCAGGGGGTGTACTGTGTAGGCACACCATGGAGAGGGATTGTGGAGAACGCATTTCAAACATTACTTTAATTTTCACTCTGTGACAAGTCATTAGGTGGAGCAGTCTGAGGATGACTGGAGATCTGCCCCAAGCAGGTGTAGGGGCCGAGGAAAGGGCTGCAGGAAGAGTCACTTGTCTAGCAGACAAACCTTATTGTTTCTGGGACAGCTGTGTCAGAAAATTCCTCCCAAGGCAAACCAGTCCATGTCTTACAGTTGCTGCCCGAGGGCCTTGCAGCACAGAGTATTTGTTAGGCAGATGTACAAAGGAATGCCGATGGATTATGTTTAAATACTATGAGGGTGATTGATTAAGCAATGCGATTCAGGTGACTGAGATTGGATGCAGGTGTGCGAATTGGCATGGTCACAGCTCTATGTCCATATATGGAGTTCTTTGCTAATAGGCAACGGTCCAATATGGGTGTCGGTGCCCATGTATGGAGTTCCTGCTCAAAACCACGGTCCAATATGAAAGTATGTGCCCATACATGGAATTCCTGCTCTAAAGCTGCATTTCAATATGGAAGACAATGCCCATATATGGCCGTTCCTGTTGTGGATTAGCTGTGTCGTCCTCCAGAAACTGCATTATAACCTACACATGGTGCTACTATATAGCACCCTACTTATACACACACTATAGGCCTATCATTCTTAAACTACTTGGCTCTGAGATCAAGGGGGAAGAGTGGAAAATACAGAGAAAGCTGAGGAGACAAATTGAAGCAGCTATTAGGACAGCTCAGAACACTCTAGCTATTCTAATTGTCTGGTCTAATGTGATATGCAGACAGAAGATCCTTTATTAAGTTCTGATTGTGTCATTGGAAAAGCTATTTTGGAAAATGACCTCAGAAAATAACCTTTAGATTTGGAGATGGACAAATGGTATAATTTCCCATTGGGCTATCATCATAGACAATAGTTGCAATTTCAAGAAATGTCACAATTACCATAAGGACTAGAATTTAAGTATGCACTTTCACTTCTTTCATATGCAGAAAGAATGGATTGATTGCCCTTAAAGTTCTTATTTGAATCTTATAAGTAATATAAGTTAAGTTACTCTGCATTGAGTCATAGAATGTGTGTGTAAATCTAGCTAAAATCCCACATTATCAAATGTAAACCAAATATTGATTAAAATGCCCCAAATGATTAATACAAACGTCTATATTGCTTTGGCCAGAGTCATTTACGCCAGACACCAGGCCACTGAGTTTGGCATGATAAACTAATGAGCCATAGGGCTCTGGTCAAAAGTAGTGCACTATGTAGGAAATAGGGTCCCATTTGGGATGCACTGCAGAGGCTTCCTACTGCACATGCACTCCAATTCCACATTTATGACTCAATAAACCGTATGTATTTTCTTAGTAGGTAACGTTATTCTCATTCAGGGAAACAGAGTCTGCAGTCGAATCTCTCACATAAAAATCCAACTGAGATTTACAGATATACATAGAATGTCAAAGATGGGACAAGAGCAATCACGTTGGTAAAATGTCACGTCGTTGATCAATAAATTATTGTCCCTCAACATACAGGATTTGCTGTGAATGTTTTGTGTATTCTCTAGTGCGTTTAGTGATAATAGTAAACAAGATATACATAACTCAGTTTGAAGTTTCTGTACTGTTGGGCTACAACTAATAGGTTATACAATATGATGGTGAGAATCCTCTCAAGATTTATAGTTAAGCAATAAGGGTGTGTGGTATATGGCCAATATACCACGGCGAAGGGCTGTTCTTAGGCATGACGCAATGCGGATATACCATGGCTGTCAGCCAGTCAGCATTCAGGACGTGAACCACCCAGTTTATAATATAACTTAGATCACATCAGTGAATGTTGGTGAAATGGCACATCATTGATCAATAAATAGCGATGCCTCAACATACGTCTTGTACACTAGTGAATTTAATTATACTATTATGATTATACCAGATATACATTTGACCTGTATATACTGTTGGGGTAAAACCAATAAACAACACTTGTTGGGTGAGATTTAGTCCAGATTTGGATCGCATCAGTGAGAGGGTTAACCTATTTTGGGTTTGAGTCATTCTTTGTTCCATGTCTTGCTCCTATAATAAATGGGGGGGGGGGGGGGGGGGGTGTATTCCATTCCAAATATCATTATAAAGCCATACTTCAGATTTTAGTTTAGCCTCTGCAGGTCAGATAGGGTCAGAGTAGTGAGATTTCCTTTTGAGGCATTCCACCACATCTAATTTTTAAAACCAGACTAGAATACCTTCACAGCCTCCAAAATGGCACCCTATCCCCTATACAGTGACCTATGGCTCTGGTCAAAAGTAGTGCACTATATAGGGTATAGGGTGCCATTTGGGGTACAGACCTTATGAATAATAACACGATTTCTCTGAAATGGGAGAAGGCAAAGTAGCAGCACAAACTGCAGTTGCAGAGATGAATATAATACAAGCGTAAGAGCTCAATCAGACACAGTACATATGAGATGAGAGAGACAGAGAAGAGAGAGAGAGAGATGAGACCGATAGAAACCACACACCACACTAAAGTGCACTCAACCATGTCCTCGGAAAGAGAGAAAGAAGATTGGACAACCTCATCATGAATTCAGTCATAAAAAGGAGGTGTAGGAATTCTCTTCCATATGCAAAATAAAAAGTCAAGGTATTCATAAACGACTACCTTTCTGTTTCTGACGGAAACAAAACAGGATTACTAGTAGTTAGAGACCGTTTTATTTCAGATATAAAAACGACAACGGTTGATTCACAACCATTTTGCTAAGAATAATTAGAAACAGAGACGAGCGCAACAAGATCAAGACATATCCCTGGGGCTAAACGACAGACAAAGACAGATTTCATGGTCAACGTTTCTCCGTTTCAACACAAGTCTCAATAAAACAATAGAATGTCTAAAACATAAACTACACCCCATACTATGAAAGGGACAAAACATACAAACCAATAGAGACAAAACAATACAGAACACATACACTACTGAGGAAGTATAGACTACTTCCAACTGTTGGTCATCATAGACTTTCTGACGCAACATCAGCATCGATCAAAGTCTGTAGAAGGGTGTTTGACAGTTTGGGAACTAAATCCGATATGAGTATTTAAAGAGTTATGTCCTGAAAGTGGCATCACATTGATTGCCAAAATGAGTAATGGTAAATGATTCATAACACCCTTCACAACATCTAAAATATTTAACATGACATATTAAAGCTAGAATCTTCAGCTAAATCAATAACAAAGTGGTGCCCCTCTGTTTAGTGAAAATCCTGAAGAAATGTAACCACTGTCAAATGCATAGACATAGCTATGGACATAATCAAACAAATTACCGTTTTAACCATGTTTTAAAGCCAGACAGTATTTGTTTACATTTACCTTGTTTGCAAACATTGAAGCAAAAAAAGCACATATCTGGGGTTCTGATTGGGTACGACAGTTGAACTAAGCTCACGAGGCATTTATACATTATATTCTTTAAGAAGCAATGGGTATGTATCATTCATTTATAAGTTAAAGAATGGATCTAACAACTCCCACTGGGCAAAAATGGATTGAATCAACGTTGTTTCCACCGTCCTTTAAAATCCAAAATCTATGTGATGATGTTGAATCAATGTGGGAAACGGATTAGATTTGAAAAAAGTCATCAGCGTAAGGGAATGTCGTATTTTTTTCACCCAACTTTTAACCCAAACCCAATGACATGGTGAAATGTTTTGTTGATTTCACATCCAATTGACGTTAGCTGACAACTCAACCAAAATTAGATCAAAACTAGACATTGAAATTACATCTGTGCCCAGTGGGTAAGGATTCTAGCTTTAAAGGGATTTTGTAGTTCAACATTTGCTTTCACAGTGCCTTGGTTGAGTTACTGTTTACTGTTTCTAGGCACTTGAAGACACAAGATGAACATTCAGTCCAGTGTAACAGCCAATCACAATGACTAGATCAATAGTACTGTATAGCACTACAACCAATCACACAACAACCAAATCCATATGGAGACACTCTCAGAGACTTATACAATATATTTCTCATTAAATCCTACTGTTGGGAAAACATATGACGATGAGAAGTAGAGGTCATGTTTCTTCCCAATAAAAAGTAAATACTGTAAAATAAAAATGACAACAATCGACAAAAAAGTAGGTTGGAATTGAGTCAGAAATCTCAAAAGGTATTGACCCCATGACTTCATAAACAGTCGACACAAAAAGGTTGATTGCACTGACGAACCCGAGGCCCACTGCGAGCCGGTCAGGCACGTGCAGACGGGCAGGTGCAGTCCAGTGGCTCGTCCAGAGGCCCGTCTTCACATTCAAAATAGTTACATACACCTTGCAAGTTTGCCACTGTGTTTACTATCCCATGGACATGTAAGAACCCCCACCACTGTCACTGCCACCACACATAGAGCACTGCTAGAGCACAGTGCTGGCTGTGTCAAAGTCCTTGCTGATCTGGGAGG
Organism: Oncorhynchus clarkii lewisi; assembly: GCF_045791955.1. Taxonomy (NCBI): domain Eukaryota; kingdom Metazoa; phylum Chordata; class Actinopteri; order Salmoniformes; family Salmonidae; genus Oncorhynchus; species Oncorhynchus clarkii. The sequence continues at coordinate 12,234,284 of NC_092153.1, read as the reverse complement.
ATCTGGGTAGAGACTTGAGGTACTCCATGTGTCTCCTCGCGTCCTCCTGGTTGTGCCTGACGTAGTAGATGACGTAGGCGATCACCATGGCGAACCAACAGAACATGGTCACGAACATGGCCACGTCTGTGGTCTTGTGGTGGAAGTTACAGAAGTTGATGCCAGAGTCCAGGACCTGAATGACGGGCCGGCCGGCGTACTCGTCCTGGACAGAGGTGTGGCAGCTCACCTCGTTGACCGTCTCAGGGTCCAGCCTCAGCTCCCTCAGTACCTCCTGGAGGGAACACTCGCAGTGCCAGGGGTTGTTGGAGAGTCTTATACGGGCACTCAGCTTGGTGAAGGCCTCCTTGGGGACGCTGCGGAGCTGGTTGTTGGAGAGGTCCAGGGAGCGGAGTCCCTCGGAGACCCCCAGGAAGGCCCCTGCGTCGATACTCTCGATGTGGTTATGCGACAGGTCCAGCTCCTTGAGGCGGCGGAGGTCCTTGAAGGCCTGGTTCGGGATGTGGCTGATCCGGTTGGACGAGAGCAGGAGGGTGACGGTGTCTTCCGGTAGGTCCGGAGGGATCTGGTCAAGGCTCCGGGAGACGCACTGCACCACCACGCCATTCCTCTCCGAGCAGTGACAGCTCTTGGGGCACGGTGTCGCCATGACAACCATGAGGGCCACCACGAGACATAACGTCCTCACGGGGGAAGTGGAGACACAGAAAGAAGAAGTGAACAGGACTTGCCAACGTGGCTGAGGAGGCCCCATTAGCTCAGCCGGTAAAATACCTGACAATCCCTGCGGTTCCAGAGCAGGTTTCAATGACTATTGATGGTACACAGCAGCTACTCATATATATATCATTTGATCCTGTACCAGATTAATAACCCTCTATCTTCATCCCCATATCCATCCATTAGAGTCCAGTGAAGTGACTGTAGTTTGACCAAAGACAGTCCGGAGGAATACAAAAGATGGGTTCCAACTAGACAGAAGAGGAAAGGAGTGGGCATATCATTTCGATCCAGACATACTGTAGCACAAGTTTCAGGACAGCCTATCACTCAGTCCTCTGAAGGCAAGGAATCTGAAATAGAGAGAGAGAGAGATTAAAAGAGAGAAACAGGCCATGGCTATTTCTTTAATGATCCATTTAGTGGAAAATCGTTTTTGTTGTAACTCTGTGAAGTCCTGGGTAGATGAACATAACAAAGCATGTTTGAGCTGTAGTAGTGAGACAAGCCAGTGTTTGAGATGTAGTAGTGAGACAAGGCAGTGTTTGAGATGTAGTAGTGAGACAAGCCAGTGTTTGAGATGTAGTAGTGAGACAAGCCAGTGTTTGAGATGTAGTAGTGAGACAAGCCAGTGTTTGAGATGTAGTAGTGAGAGAAGCCAGTGTTTGAGATGTGAGGCAAGCCAGTGTTTGAGCTGTGAGACAAGCCAGTGTTTGAGATGTGAGACAAGCCAGTGTTTGAGATGTAGTAGTGAAAGAAGCCACTGTTTGAGATGTAGTAGTGAGACAAGCCTGTGTTTGAGATGTGAGACAAGCCAGTGTTTGAGATGTAGTAGTGAGACAAGCCAGTGTTTGAGATGTAGTAGTGAGACAAGCCAGTGTTTGAGATGTAGTAGTGAGACAAGCCAGTGTTTGAGATGTGAGGAAAGCCAGTGTTTGAGATGTAGTAGTGAGAGAAGCCAGTGTTTGAGATGTAGTAGTGAGACAAGCCAGTGTTTGAGATGTAGTAGTGAGACAAGCCAGTGTTTGAGATGTAGTAGTGAGAGAAGCCAGTGTTTGAGATGTAGTAGTGAGACAAGCCAGTGTTTGAGATGTAGTAGTGAGACAAGCCAGTGTTTGAGATGTAATAGTGAGACAAGCCAGTGTTTGAGATGTAGTAGTGAGACAAGCCAGTGTTTGAGATGTAGTAGTGAGAGAAGCCAGTGTTTGAGATGTAGTAGTGAGACAAGCCAGTGTTTGAGATGTAGTAGTGAGAGAAGCCAGTGTTTGAGATGTAGTAGTGAGAGAAGCCAGTGTTTGAGATGTAGTAGTGAGAGAAGCCAGTGTTTGAGATGTAGTAGTGAGATGTAGTAGTGAGAGAAGACAGTGTTTGAGATGTAGTAGTGAGACAAGTCAGTGTTTGAGATGTAGTAGTGAGACAAGCCAGTGTTTGAGATGTAGTAGTGAGAGAAGCCAGTGTTTGAGATGTAGTAGTGAGACAAGCCAGTGTTTGAGATGTAGTAGTGAGACAAGCCAGTGTTTGAGATGTGAGGAAAGCCAGTGTTTGAGATGTAGTAGTGAGACAAGCCAGTGTTTGAGATGTAGTAGTGAGAGAAGCCAGTGTTTGAGATGTAGTAGTGAGACAAGCCAGTGTTTGAGATGTAGTAGTGAGAGAAGCCAGTGTTTGAGATGTAGTAGTGAGACAAGCCAGTGTTTGAGATGTAGTAGTGAGACAAGCCAGTGTTTGAGATGTAGTAGTGAGACAAGGCAGTGTTTGAGATGTAGTAGTGAGACAAGCCAGTGTTTGAGATGTAGTAGTGAGAGAAGCCAGTGTTTGAGATGTAGCAGTGAGACAAGCCAGTGTTTGAGATGTAGTAGTGAGAGAAGCCAGTGTTTGAGACGTAGTAGTGAGAGAAGCCAGTGTTTGAGATATAGTAGTGAGATGTAGTAGTGAGAGAAGACAGTGTTTGAGATGTAGTAGTGAGACAAGTCAGTGTTTGAGATGTAGTAGTGAGAGAAGCTAGTGTTTGAGCTGTAGTAGTGAGACAAGCCAGTGTTTGAGATGTAGTAGTGAGACAAGCCAGTGTTTGAGATGTAGTAGTGAGACAAGTCAGTGTTTGAGATGTAGTAGTGAGACAAGCCAGTGTTTGAGATGTAGTAGTGAGAGAAGCCAGTGTTTGAGCTGTAGTAGTGAGACAAGCCAGTGTTTGAGATGTAGTAGTGAGACAAGCCAGTGTTTGAGATGTAGTAGTGAGACAAGCCAGTGTTTGAGATGTAGTAGTGAGAGAAGCCAGTGTTTGAGATGTAGTAGTGAGAGAAGCCAGTGTTTGAGATGTAGTAGTGAGATGTAGTAGTGAGAGAAGACAGTGTTTGAGATGTAGTAGTGAGACAAGTCAGTGTTTGAGATGTAGTAGTGAGAGAAGCCAGTGTTTGAGCTGTAGTAGTGAGACAAGCCAGTGTTTGAGATGTAGTAGTGAGACAAGCCAGTGTTTGAGATGTAGTAGTGAGACAAGCCAGTGTTTGAGATGTAGTAGTGAGTCAAGCCAGTGTTTGAGATGTAGTAGTGAAACAAGCCAGTGTTTGAGATGTAGTAGTGAGAGAAGCCAGTGTTTGAGATGTAGTAGTGAGATGTAGTAGTGAGATGTAGTAGTGAGAGATGCCAGTGTTTGAGATGTAGTAGTGAGAAAAGCCAGTGTTTGAGATGTAGTAGTGAGAGAAGCCAGTGTTTGAGCTGTAGTAGTGAGACAAGCCAGTGTTTGAGATGTAGTATTGAGACAAGGTAGTGTTTGAGATGTAGTAGTGAGACAAGCCAGTGTTTGAGATGTGAGACAAGCCAGTGTTTGAGATGTGAGACAAGCCAGTGTTTGAGATGTAGTAGTGAGACAAGCCACTGTTTGAGATGTAGTATTGAAACAAGCCAGTGTTTGAGATGTAGTAGTGAGATGTAGTAGTGAGAGAAGCCAGTGTTTGAGATGTAGTAGTGAGACAAGCCAGTGTTTGAGATGTAGTAGTGAGACAAGCCAGTGTTTGAGATGTAGTAGTGAGACAAGCCGGTGTTTGAGATGTAGTAGTGAGAGAAGCCAGTGTTTGAGCTGTAGTAGTGAGACAAGCCAGTGTTTGAGATGTAGTAGTGAGACAAGCCAGTGTTTGAGATATAGTAGTGAGAGAAGCCAGTGTTTGAGCTGTAGTAGTGAGACAAGCCAGTGTTTGAGATGTAGTAGTGAGACAAGTTAGTGTTTGAGATGTAGTAGTGAGACAAGCCAGTGTTTGAGATGTAGTAGTGAGAGAAGCCAGTGTTTGAGATGTAGTAGTGAGACAAGCCAGTGTTTGAGATGTAGTAGTGAGAGAAGCCAGTGTTTGAGATGTAGTAGTGAGACAAGCCAGTGTTTGAGATGTAGTAGTGAGATGTAGTAGTGAGACAAGCCAGTGTTTGAGCTGTAGTTGTGAGACAAGCCAGTGTTTGAGATGTAGTAGTGAGACAAGCCAGTGTTTGAGATGTAGTAGTGAGACAAGCCAGTGCTTATATCTTCAGTAATTCCATCTGGTAGAAATCATATCTATTGATTTCTTGATGCACAAAGGTCTTGAAAAACAGTACATTGAAAAAGCATCCTTTAAAAAAATTCCTTCATCAATGACACTCTGCAAAACAAAAAAATATTTTGATTTGTTAAAAATAGGTATTGATAATGCATTAAAGGGAAACATTGTTTATCCAATTTGAGCACCAATTTTCCAAAGCTAAAAAATAACTACACGACAATGTGGTCTTTCTGAATTTGATTGACACTGTACTGCATGGTGTGCGCCTGTTCTCCTATTTCTTACAGTGCTGAACGCAAAGAGAGTATCTCCAGTCTCCAGTCCTTTGCCCTGACAGTATAAATAGAAAAGATACATTACCCTAGTAATAATAGAATTGCTCTGATAGTTCCAGGTGGTTACTCCCAATTCCGGACCATGGAGATTCACAGCAGCAAGCCTACTGTAAAACTCTTGACGAACGTTCCCAGAATCATTGAAATCATTGAGGAATTTTTCCCTGTGATTTGTTTTCTATTGAACACTTTTACATAGACCAAACAGAAACTGTGACTCAACATTTCCTTTCATTTGATTAATATTTGCTGACAACATTCCAGAGACAGTGACTTTTTGCACTCTCCAAATGTTTGCGCAGCATTCATTCATGTCAAAGGTGGTTTATAACCTCACAACAAGCTCAAGGGAAACCATAGCATTCAGCCAACATGTCCGGCTCTCCGTCTGCCTGTTTGAAGTCCATGAACCCTCACAGATCTACCACCACATTATTAGCTAGACACCACAGCTTCATTTAGCCACAGTTAAGCCACATGTCCGACTGAAACCAAAACATCAAACAGTATATAGCCTATGATCACCCGCGGACAGAGGGTCTGCTTTGTCTCTGTAACCCAGGGCGCCACAGAAACCTAAATGTTAGATTTATCCTTCTCGTGACATACAGTACTTCCATAGGTACAATTAGGCTGCCAGTGGTCCGCAAGCAGAAAAACATAAGCAGTTTTAACAAGGCGACTCACTTTCAGAATGCAAGAGGTCATTCAGGTGGAGAAAGTACGTTCTTATTTTTCTTTATGGATCGTCCCATGCATGGTAGAGGGTCTGTTTTATTAGTGTCACTGTTAATATAGTCTAATGGTCATCATTAAGGTGGTGGTGGTGATGATGATGAAGAACCGGAGGTAGTATCATTTATTTCAAGTTCAGGTGTTATTGTTACATGCACAGGACAATGAAATCGTTAACTTGCGAGCTTAATTCCCCTTAATTCATCCAACTCAATTGATGATTTCTGTAGTCTAAAAAGTAATAGGAATGTACTTTTTGAACGACCTAAAAAGACGTAGAAAAATATCAAAACATACTAATCTTCAATAATATCCACCTTTTATAAATAATATCGACCTTTTATAAATCAACTGTCCATAGCACTACTTACCCTGTATTTTTCTCCCGACTTGTTTTCAGAATGAGAGTATGGTCCAGTCAGGGCTATACGGTTGCTCCATCGACGTAAAGTTAAATGCAAACCAACAAACGAATCAGTATCGAGTGGAGAGTGACCGAACATGAGTGGAGAGTGACCGAACATAGAATGAACGCAGTAGGTATAACTCACCTCGCCAGCGCACCGCCTCCACTTGTTGCTGTCATAATAAAAGGTACTTTAAAGTTGCATCTCCTCTACGCTACACTGTATGTGTGTACCGGTTGCCTCAAGACTTCCGAACCTCATTCAGTTTGCGCGCGCACCTATTGGACAGTTTGGATCCATTCGGGACCTCATCCACTTGCTTTCTTTGCGTTATATTGAGGTGTCTCTCCCAGTTCATCGTAAATCATCCCTGCAATATTGTTGAATGCTTTTGCAAATGTGTGACACAACTGTGGGAAACACTGGAGTCAATATGGGCCAGCATCATAGTTGAACGCTTTCGACACCTTGTAGAGTCCATTCCCTTACGAATTGAGTCTGTTCTGAGGGCAAAAGGGGGTTCAACTCAATATTAGGAAGGTGTTCCTAATGCTTTGTACACTCAGTGTATATGGAACGCATTGCTTAGAGCCACCCCATTCAGAAATATCCAATGAATGTGAGGACTTTCAACGTGAAGTCTGTATAGACATTCTACCATAGGGAGATGTCAAGCACATCACTCTGTTAAATATGGATTTGCTTGAAATAGATCACTCAGTAGTCACCTCCTGGAGGCGATTGCAAGTGCTGTCCATCTTTAGGACTGAAATGAGAGGACTGTCTAGAAAGCCACAATTTCCTCAATTCAATTGAAACCATCAACAAATGTCAACATCCGTTCTAGTTCACGGTTGCAGATAATAGAACCTGTCTCACCGAGATCAACAGAAATGACAGGTTTTGATATTGTCATTCTTCCTTTGAGAGCCTACTTCTGTAGACGGATCACCACAACACAGATGCCAGTTTCACTACAGGCAGTGGAGTTGTCTTTACTCAGTCTTGTTCTGCCAACCAATTATCAATGTTTTTGCCCACGAGGCAGAGCTGCCCTCAGAACAAGATTAAAGAAGGTAAACTCCAATTGGCTAGAAGTACTTTACTTCTACTGCTATGAACTCTTACTTTAGCCACCAAAACTAAGTTACAGCACTATGGCTGCTACCACCGTGGACTGCAGCTTGCTGTCACTCCTCTCCTCAGCCTCCTCAGTCACCCCTAGCTGATTGTTTGTGCCCTGTGCCACCAGGTGTCATCCCTCATATCCCAGACTAGTTCTTCTCGCTGACTGAAGGGTTCCACGCCCATGGTGTCACATCCACAATGACTGAGGGTCTGAGAATGTACCCTCCCTCAACTTTCTCTCTCTCTCTCTCTCTTTTGCTGTCTTTTTCTCGCTCTCTGTCTCTCTCTTTCTGTCTTTCTGTCTCTCTCTCTCACTTTCTCCCTCTGTCTCTGTCTCTCTCTCTTTCTGTCTTTCTGTCTCTCTCCCTCACTTTCTCCCTCTCTCTCTCTCTCTCTCTCTCTCTCTCTCTCTCTCTCTCTCTCTCTCCCTCTCTCTCACACACAGATGCCAGGCCACTCACATATGTCTGGTTGGTGATATGGCACATGACCATAGCTGGTACTGATTACATATCTGTAATTACAGTTTTTCTCCATTGCTAAAACACAATTTCTGAAACCTTGCTCCATTTCCTGAAAACATTAAACACAAAACCTCATCTTCAAGCACTATTTACATAACCTCTGAATCCTCTTGCAAAATGAAACATTCGCCTCAAAACAGTTTTACCTGTGTTCAAAATCAAACACTGCTCTCAAATCATAAACAAAGTGATCAAAATGATATACACTCTCAAGCAGTCAGTAAACAATACACCGAAAAATAGAAAACACATTGTTCAAAACATACAATTCTCAGGGAGAAGTACATTTTTAATCTAAAAAAATATACAAATTTTTCCGTCATTGTCTTTTGATGAACGAAAACATGTTCTATCATAGTAGCTCAAAATGTATCTGAAATTACTACTCTGCTTTGCTCTTTGCAATTTTGTTTTTTGTTCTTCCTCCTCCTTGTACCCCTATTTTTACAGTACTGTACCCTGCATCTCACAAACTTGTCATTTGTCTCTGTGATACTGTAATTCTTGTTCTTTGTTGATATGAACCTGCAACCAGTCCAAATCTATTGAGCAGTCAGTACTGTTAATAAATGGAAAGCACAATGTTCAGGGCCATACAATTTGTCCATTGTACAGTATACAGCCTACAATGCACTGTACTACAGTATCCATTCTCAGACTTTCTCCTTCCCACCTTCAACAACCTGTTTGCTCTCTGAACTGGCTTATATTGGTTGTGTCGCATCATTTGAAACAGGTTAAATCAATTTTGAGTGGTTGTGTTCAATCAATGACATATGTTCTCTATTTGTATTTGATTGTTGCCACTTGTGTTTACCAGTATGGATGACATGTGCATTAGAGTGCCGAATGTGTTTTGAGAAGGAGGATGTGTTTAGAGTTTTGCTGAAAAGTCTAAGTGAGATCTGCAAATTCTGTTTTACCATGTGAAATGGTTTAAGGTATTGACAACAGCATAATTAGCTAAATGAGTCCAGGCAACTGAGAACTTTGTTCAGCCAATGGGTTTTAGTGTTTTAGCAATTGAGAAAAACTGTAAATGGAGCCTTAGTGTTGAGGAGGATGAGGAATGAAATCACTGAGAGGAAATCAAAATGTACAAGGCAAGATATCCAATAATGTCAAATTCTGCAATTTAAACAAGATTGGCAGACCCTTATTCTATTACAGGGCCTTGGGACTTCATCAAAATTCTTCAGCGAATCTGAATGGATTCAACTTGTATCCCCTTAAGGGTTTGGATAGATTTATGGCTGGTTGTAATGATATTAGACTTGGTGGAAGCTGGCTCTTTAAACATGTTGAGTTATTATGCCAGACATCAATAATGATTAGATTACTTTAGAAAGACCGTACTTCACCTTTGTCCCAGCTGGCCCCTTTGGCTGATGGATATTGATGAGAATCCATGACTTGGGAGAAAGAGACCCACTCATGATATTATAGATTGTGTTGTAAGGGTGTTTTTACTATCATAAAGGCGCTATTTTAATGTTCAAACTCTCTTCTGATATTTTACAGCCTATTATCAAATGGAAATGTATTAAAAATATAGTGCTGAGACTGAAAATGTTGACCGTATAGGCATTGTGATATATCAACCCACAGCCCCAACTAAGAACTTGTTGAGGACTTCTAAGACTTGTGCCTATGCATTAGACTTATCTCCTGGTACAGTGCTTGTGGTACAAAAAACGTTGCATCAAGGAACGCAATGCCTATCCATAGCCTCTGTAATCCTCTTTAAGCCGCTCCACTTCTTATCATGTTTTACTCATATCACCTCAAGCAGAGGTGACGAGGGATTCACTTTGTGACACTCTCATGTGTTTTTAGCAGCAGTTATCAACCTGTCTCTGGTTTCTTTCCTGAGTAAGGCAGCTCCAAAACATAGGTGTTTCAGCCTAGCTCGGTGCTTTCTGTGGTGAGGGGCAGCCGGAGGAATATACAGACGTAGGTGTGATTGGCTCAGTGTTCTGTCACTCATGGGGGAACTACATCGCTGCAGAATCTATAGGGAGAGCTAGGTAGTTCAAGCCCCCTTGGGTGCTGCCAAAGACTTACATTAGAAGTGCCCATCCGAGGCGGTTCAAGGTAATTCGCCACAGATAAAATGACGTCAAATCACATTATATCTACCGTAGCTTTGATTGGACTGATCATGTTACTTTTAAAATCTTAGCTAGCAAGCTAGGCAAGCGGTCAACGTCATGAATCATGTCGACAATCTACTGGTAAATCCTTATCAATCCTTGTCATATGAAGATGAATTATAGATAAAAGGTACCAGTGCTCATCGGCCATTGGACATTGTCGTGTCTTTGGCTATGCCGGATTAAGTGATATGACATGCTATTCGATAAAATAATTTCTCCGTAATTAATATCACCTGATTGAGCTAATCATGTAAATGTAATTAACTAGAGAGTCGGGCACCTGAGAATGGAGTTAAGGTGGAGGAGGTTCTGCTCGCGGTCGGTGAACAGGTAGGAGCTGAATTTATTTATTTATACATTCTGCTTCTAGAATGAACAAAGCTGTGGTTGTGTTCATGAAAAGGGCTAATTTGGTTGGTAGGCTAATTGCTAGCGGAATATTTGTAAGGGATGTGTTGGTGTCAATTTCACCTCTCTCTACCCCTTCGACAAGAGTGGTAGTTGCAAATGTGCCTCCGTTTATTACGGATGACCAAATCAGGAAAGAGCTGAGTCGTTTTGGTAAGTTTGCTAGCAGTTTTCGTGTACTGTCAGCAGGCTTTCAGGCAGATGCCTTTAAGCATGTTGTTTTGTTCCGGAGGCAAGTGTTTATGTTTCTGAACAACAATGAGCAACAACTAAATGTGCATTTTAAATTTAGGCACGGGGAGGGGCTCTATGCAGGATTTGCCAGCACAGATAGTCTACGGTGTTTTGAGTGTGGGGATTTGGGGCATTGGAGCTTTGCGTGCCCAAATAAAGCCCGCAGACAAGGTGAGGGTACAAGCGCCAGTGGGGGAAATCAAGGTCAAAGTGCAGGGGGTAAGGAGATGCAGACAGCAGAAGCTGGGCCTAGTCATGCCAGGGAAGGTGGTGTAGCTGAGGCTGGGTCTAGTCAGGCTATGGATGGTGGTGTAGCGGAGGCTGGGTCTAGTCAGGCTAGAGATGGTGGGGTAGCTGAGGCTGGGTCTAGTCAGGCTAGAGATAGTGGGGTAGCTGAGGCTGGGTCTAGTCGGGCTATGGATGGTGGTGTAGATGAGGCTGGGCCTAGTCAGGCTAGAGATGGTGGGATAGCTGAGGCTGGGCCTAGTTATGCTATGGAGGGTGGTGTAGATGATTCTGGGCCTAGTTATGCTATGGAGGGTGGTGTAGATGATTCTGGGCCTAGTCATGCTATGGAGGGTGGTGTAGATGATTCTGGGCCTAGTCATGCTATGGAGGGTGGTGTAGATGATTCTGGGCCTAGTCATGCTATGGAGGGTGGTGTAGATGATTCTGGGCCTAGTTATGCTATGGAGGGTGGTGTAGATGATTCTGGGCCTAGTCATGCTATGGAGGGTGGTGTAGATGATGCTGGGTCTAGTCAGGCTATGCTAGTGGATGAGGAGAGTATAGTGGGGAAGTGTAAGAGACTAGAGGGGGGGAGGAGGAGGGTGTCAAGCAGAAAAGGAAAAAGGGTGTGGACAAAGGCACCATGGAAATTTTCCCTGTTGCTGTGGGTGATGCACTGACCAGAGATGAAGGGCAGGTGGTCAGGGTGGCAGATAGAGATGAGGAGGAAAGTGAGTCTGAGGAAGAAGATGAGGAGTTATTTTTTTCAGACTCCTCTTCAATGGGCCCGGAGCTGACAGCCAGTCAAGCAGAGGGGTCTAAGTACACGTTGAGAGAATTGACACGATTCCTGAATGAGACTAAGGGGAAAAAGTTAATCTTGAGGTTTTTTTTTCTGATCCTAGAAAGTTTGTAAGATCAGTACAGCATGCTATGAAAAATGAGGAGCATGGTGTCCTCTCACCCAGGAAACGGTTTAGGTTGAGGAAGTGGGTCACAACAGTGCATAAAGGTTTACCCTCAGACACTGCTTAGATGCATATTTTCTTTCTGACACTGGGGCTTTTTGAGCTTTGCTATTGGTCTCTTTCTCTGCTGGATTTTCCCCCACTTCTAATGGAGACTCTTTGGGTAGACTCGCTCAATATAAATGGCGCCAGAGATGCGGGAAAGAGGAGTGTGTTGGGTGAATATGTAGAACCAAAAGAAGAACGTTATGGATATACAGTTGTAGGAGTGGGTATTGTGATGATGGTCTGTATCATGTGGTAGATAGAAAGGGGAGTATGGTAAATATATGCAGTACAGGATATATCTTTGTTTTTTATTTTTAAGGGGGGGGGGGGGGGGGGGTGAGTTTTAAATGAAATGAGATTGTTTTAGTAAAGAAAGACAAAAAGTCAAGTCTCTCTCTCTCTCTCTCTGTGTTGACTTAAAGAAGAGTAAAGTTAAGGCCTCAACATCTTGCTGAATTTATCTGAACTAACATCTATCTGAATTTCTGTCGGTGTCCATTTTGAAAGTGCTGAAGGACTAGTCCTACCTCGTCGCAGCTTGTTTGCTTGCAGTTGCTTATACTTAGAGCTGTATTCATGATATAAGAACAAACATTGTGCATTTACTGTAATAATGTTTGTGTATGGTTCAAAAGTTAAAACTCATGTTGGCGTTCATTATTATTGAAAGACAATGCGGTTCTTATTGACATATCCAAATCCACAAGGATTCGTTAGAAATCACATTTGTTTAAGCAAGTCAGCCATATCAGCTATCAGGTGTATTGGTGGTAAGGATTCACTCCATGGTGCTGAAAAGAAAGCTCTTCTGTTGGGACAGCTTTATGTAGGCCCGAACAGTTTATGGGCACCGTTTGTCACCGTTATAGTGCCATTAATGTATTGTTTAGTGATGTGTAGTGTGGCTTTGCTGGCATGCATCTGCAGATTTTAGATGCACATGCTAAAATCGCAACTGGAGCTGCTTTCGCACAAGGAGAGAGTCCCTGTCTGACAGTGGCTGCTGAAGCAAACCGAGGGTGGAACAATAGAAGGACTGTGGATATTAGGCTTGAACAATAAAGAGTCTAATTTTCTTCTGGGATCAACCCATTTAGTTTTCAATACACCGGTGATTACTGTATTCTTCCTGCATTCACTCCTCAGTAAGCTATTTCCAGGAGTCTGTTGAACAGGGGGAGTGATTTTCCTGCCTTTCTCTCTTTGGGTTTTCTTCTTCAAGCATGACTGTGATGAGACAAATAGGAGGGCCCATTTTTATGTCCTCTAATTAAGCTTCATTGACAATCTTTCAGTCAGAATGTACTCATCTGAAAGCATACAAACATGCATATTGCACCTCACACACACACACACACAGCTGTACATACACACATGCGCACACACACAAACCAAATGTTTGTTGTCAACGAAGGCTGTTGCAGAAAGAAAAGTAGCTACAAGGTGTGCTCGTGAGATATCATCATATTATATTCAATATTCATCAAATGGGCTTGCTCTTTAAATGGACTTTCCAGAGCCCTTAGACTACTGTGAGGTGCAGTCAACAATTCTTCAGTATGCCCAATCAGTCCTCGGTTGTTGGAGTTTTATCTTGACGGTTTACCCATAAAGCCTTTATTTGTCTTTGGGTAGTGTAATGCATATAGATGTGACAAACAATAGAAGATGTTCTATTTAAAGTTATACTCATATTGTCCTTGACAACTGACTGTGAGGGGACACCACAGACTGTAGCCTGTAATGGAATTGCTTCATACTGCACCCTGGGAAAGAACAGAGTCATAACATTCTCATTCTTTCACAAGCCAATCAAAAGATACCTGCGTCAAAAACAATCTCAACATACCACTTCTCTCCCATAATCATGAATCATGATCATCTACAAGCTCTGCATCTGTCTACCTCACCTGAGTCTGAAAATACATTTATCGTCATTTAAAATGTCATAGTTTCTTAAGCATCTATAAATCTATATAAATACTCTCAATTTCCGTACAGTGGATTGGCTAAGCTCTGAGAGGACGGAGAGAGACTTGGTGACGTTGAGTATCCTACTGCAGTTCAGTGGCTGCCTGACTCCAGCAGTAATGATATGTCCCATAGAGAGAGAGCCCCAGGTACAGTGCAGAGGTCTCTCTCCTGGTCTATCTCCTCTAGTAGTCCTCTGGTGTCAGGTTGGACATGAGCCAGAGAGGGCCTGCCTAATGAAAGATGGATGGGGAGGACAGAGGAGTGAGAGAGAGACAGAGAGAGAGAGAGCAGGCAAGGAGTGGAGGTGAATGTGCTATGGTTGAGTGAGCATAGTAGAGAGAGTGAGAGCGAGAGAAATAGAGAAGGAGAAAAAGGGCGAGAGAGACAAAGCCAGGAGAGAGGAGTGATTTGGATGTGGTATAGGAAAGGAAGACAGAGAGATGAGGGGTTAGTTATAGGCCTGGTAGTGGTGGGTGGTACAGCAGGGGGTGGACACTGACTGGACAATGTGTGCCTGCATTGAATAAGACCCCAATCACCTCCTGAAAGTGGATCGATCTTCAGTGAGACCACCTTGCCTGGACCCTGCCTGGACGTGCTTCCCTGAACACCTGATCATTTGTCTGGGTCGAAGACACCCTTAACTCCCCCTCCATTCTATGTTTTCCACCACGCTCAGAGCACAAACCTTTCCTCCCTCGGTCAACACCCACTCAAAAAGTCAATGCATCGCTGTGTGTTTTCACTGATTGTACAAGAGAAGGTGTCACTCCTGTTATGATGAGAGGATTACGACATGGTAAAGATATATCCAAGGGCTTTGTGTAAGATCCATTCCATAGACTTCCGCTGGCATTCATTTCCTTGCCTTGATCACATGGATGGAAGCCAGGGCTAGATGTCCAGAGCATTCTGTAGAACAGTGTCCTGGACTGTGAGTGGGACTGAGGGATGATAGCCAAAACTCATTTCTATCCTGCTTTTGAATGTGTTAGATCGTTTACAGTCAAAAAGCTTTAACTAAGCAAGGTAGTTCCTGTTCTCCCTGTTACCCTGCCAACCCAAGTCAAGGACAAAAAAGTTGGAACACAGAAAGTGTCATTGATTCATTGTGAACGGTCACCGAGACCTTTCCTCAATGCTTTGTTTGCCAATGACACAGGGTATGTGGAGAGTCCATTCTTTATACCACACATGTCAAACTCATTCCACAGAGGGCCGAGTATCTGCGTGTTTTCACTCCTCCCTTGTACTTGATTGATGACATAAGATCACAAATTAATAAGTTGTCTAGGTCTTAAATGAAAGGAACAACTAAAAACCTGTGGACACTAGGCCCTCCATGGAATGAATTTGATACTCCTGCTTTAGACGTTAATATAGAGCCTTGGCATGCAGACAGTGTATTCTCTCCAGGCATCTGTCACCGGGCCCTCTATCCCTGTGCAACTGTCCTCTTTTATATGACACTCATCTCACACCCATTAAGCTTATAGACATATTAAAATATCCCTATTACTGTAATACTATTACTGTAAAACCCAAAGGAATGAAATCATGATGGACTACTGTCCTCTATCCTTGTCTGTCATTGGAGCCAGAGACAAAGACCCTTGATGGACCCCAGGAAGAGTAGGTGCTGATTTAGCAACAGCTAATGGGGATCCTAATAAAATACTACAATTTTCTTGTTGCACAGGTATAAAGGCAACATAAGGTACATTTCTACTGTTTTTCTGATATATTTGACTTGTAATGATGTCCAAAGTAATAATCAATTAACCTCAACTTCTGACATACTGCAGTGATGTAAAGTACTTAAGTAAATATACTTTGAAGTACTACTTATGCAGGTTTTTTTGTTATCTGTACTTTACTATTTATATTTTTGACAACTTTTACTTTTACTCCACTACATTCCTAAAGAAAATAATGTATTTTTTACTCTATGCATTTTCCCTGACACCCAAAAGTACTCATTACATTTTCAATAGTTGGCGGAACAGAAAAATGATCCAATTCACAAACTTAACAAGAGAACATCCCTGGTCATCCCTACTGCCTCTGATCTGGAAGACTAACTAAACACACATGCTTCGTTTGTAAATTATGTCTGAGTGTTGGAGTGTGCCCCTGGCTATCAGTCCGGGTTGCTTAAAATAAGGAATTTGAAATGATTTATACTTTTACTTTTGATACTTAAGAACATTTTATAAATTACATTTACTTTTGATACTTAAGTTTTTTTTAAACCAAATACTTTTAGACTTTTACTCAAGTAGTATTTTACTGGGTGACTTTCACTTTTACTCGAGTCATTTTCTATTAAGGTATCTTTACTTTTACTCAACGATGACAATTGGGTGCTTTTTGCACCACTGACATACTGTATGTTTGTATCTCCTGTTCAATCCCATACAGCAGCTAGTGATGGTTGTGTTTGTTTTGATTGGTCTTGTATTGATTGTATTGTGTTGATGTTATTTTGCTATATGTTGTGTTGTATTGTGTTTGTTGTTATTTTGCTATATGTTGTGTTGTATTGTGTTGATGTTGTTATTTTGCTATATGTTGTGTTGTATTGTGTTGATGTTGTTATTTTGCTATATGTTGTGTTGTATTGTGTTGATGTTGTTATTTTGCTATATGTTGTGTTGTATTGTGTTGATGTTGTTATTTTGCTATATGTTGTGTTGTATTGTGTTTGTTGTTATTTTGCTGTATGTTGTGTTGTATTGTGTTTGTTGTTATTTTGCTATATGTTGTGTTGTATTGTGTTTGTTGTTATTTTGCTATATGTTGTGTTGTATTGTGTTGATGTTGTTATTTTGCTATATGTTGTATTGTGTTGTGTTGATGTTGTTATTTTGCTGTATGTTGTATTGTGTTGATGTTATTTTGCTGTATGTTGTATTGTGTTGATGTTATTTTGCTGTATATTGTATTATGTTGTTATTTTGCTGTATATTGTATTGTGTTGATGTTATTTTGCTGTATATTGTATTGATGTTGTTATTTTGCTGTATATTGTATTGTGTTGATGTTGTTATTTTGCTGTATATTGTATTGTGTTGATGTTATTTTGCTGTATATTGTATTGATGTTGTTATTTTGCTGTATATTGTATTGTGTTGATGTTATTTTGCTGTATATTGTATTGATGTTGTTATTTTGCTGTATATTGTATTGTGTTGATGTTGTTATTTTGCTGTATATTGTATTGTGTTGATGTTATTTTGCTGTATATTGTATTATGTTGTTATTTTGCTGTATATTGTGTTGATGTTGTTATTTTGCTGTATATTGTATTGTGTTGTTGTTATTTTGCTGTATATTGTATTATGTTGTTATTTTGCTGTATATTGTATTGTGTTGATGTTGTTATTTTGCTATATGTTGTATTGTGTTGTGTTGATGTTGTTATTTTGCTGTATGTTGTATTGTGTTGATGTTATTTTGCTGTATGTTGTATTGTGTTGATGTTGTTATTTTGCTGTATGTTGTATTGTGTTGATGTTATTTTGCTGTATGTTGTATTGTGTTGATGTTATTTTGCTGTATGTTGTATTGTGTTGATGTTATTTTGCTGTATGTTGTATTGTGTTGATGTTATTTTGCTGTATATTGTGTTGATGTTGTTATTTTGCTGTATATTGTATTGTGTTGTTATTTTGCTGTATATTGTATTGTGTTGATGTTGTTATTTTGCTGTATATTGTATTGTGTTGATGTTGTTATTTTGCTGTATATTGTATTATGTTGTTATTTTGCTGTATATTGTATTATGTTGTTATTTTGCTGTATATTGTATTGTGTTGATGTTGTTATTTTGCTGTATATTGTATTATGTTGTTATTTTGCTGTATATTGTATTGTGTTGATGTTGTTATTTTGCTGTATATTGTATTGTGTTGATGTTGTTATTTTGCTGTATATTGTATTGTGTTGATGTTGTTATTTTGCTATATGGTGTATTGTGTTGATGTTGTTATTTTGCTGTATATTGTATTGTGTTGATGTTGTTATTTTGCTGTATATTGTATTGTGTTGATGTTGTTATTTTGCTGTATATTGTATTGTGTTGATGTTGTTATTTTGCTGTATATTGTATTGTGTTGATGTTGTTATTTTGCTGTATATTGTATTGTGTTGATGTTGTTATTTTGCTGTATATTGTATTGTGTTGATGTTGTTATTTTGCTGTATAATATATTGTGTTGATGTTGTTATTTTGATGTATGTTCTATTGTATTGTGTTGATGTTCACAGGGCTCCCTTGAGAATGAGACCCTGGTCTCAATGGTGCCCTCCATTTCTAAATCAAAGATAAAAAATAAAATAAAAATTGAATTAATTTGATGGATACTGTGTTCTTCTCCTGCATCGCTAGGCCCTCTAGTGGTATCTCCTAGACATACAAGATGAAAGATGAAGCATTCAAGATGAAGCATTCAAGATGAGAGATTCAAGATGAGACATTCAAGATGATACCATCAAGATTAGACATTCAAGTTGATACTTTCAAGATGAGACATTCAAGATGAGACATTCAAGGTGAGCCATTCAGGATGATACCATCAAAACTAGACATTCAGAATGATACCATCAAGATGAGACATTCAAGATGAGACATTCAGAATGATACCATCAAGATGAGACATTCAAAATGATAGCATTAAGATGAGACATTCAAGATGATACCATCAGAATGAGACATTCAAGATGAGACATTCAGGATGATACCATCAAGGTGAGACATTCAGGATGATACCATCAAGATGAGACATTCGGGATGATACCATCAAGATGAGACATTCGGGATGATACCATCAAGAGGAGACATTCAGGATGATACCATCAATATGAGATATTCAGCATGATACCATCAAGATGAGACATTTAGGATGATACCATCAAGATGAGACATTCAAGATGAGACATTCAATATGATCCCATCAGGATGAGACATTCAATGAGACATTCAAGATGATACCATCAAGATGAGACATTCAAGATAATACCATCAAGATGAGACATTCAAGATGATACCATCAGGATGAGACATTCAAGATGAGACATTCAAGATGGGACTTTCAAGATGAGACATTCAAGATGAGACATTCAGGATGATACCATCAATATGAGACATTCAGGATGATACCATCAAGATGAGACATTCAAGATGAGACATTCAAGATGAGACATTCAAGATGATACCATCAGGATGAGACATTCAATGAGACATTCAATGAGACATTCAATGAGACATTCAAGATGAGACATTCAAGGTGAGACATTCAGGATGATACCATCAAGATGAGACATTCAAGATAATACCATCAAGACGAGACATTCAAGATGATACCATCAGGATGAGACATTCAAGATGAGACATTCAAGATGATATTTTCAAGATGAGACATTCAAGATGAGACATTCAGGATGATACCATCAAGATGAGACATTCAAGATGAGACATTCAAGATGAGACATTCAAGATGTTACCATCAGGATGAGACATTCAAGATGAGACATTCAATGAGACATTCAAGATGAGACATTCAAGATGATACCATCAAGATGAGACATTCAAGATGATACTTTCAAGATGAGACATTCAAGATGATACCATCAAGATGAGACATTCAAGGTGAGACATTCAGGATGATACAATCAAGATGAGACATTCAAGATAATACCATCAAGATGAGACATTCAAGGTGAGACATTCAGGATGATACCATCAAGATGACACATTCAAGATAATACCATCAAGATGAGACATTCAAGATGATACCATCAGGATGAGACATTCAAGATGAGACATTCAAGATGAGACATTCAAGATGATACCATCAGGATGAGACATTCAATGAGACATTCAAGATGAGACATTCAAGATGATACCATAAAGATGAGACATTCAAGATGAGACATTCAGGATAATACCATCAAGATGAGACATTCAAGATGATATTTTCAAGATGAGACATTCAAGGTGAGACATTCAGGATGATACCATCAAGATGAGACATTCAGGATGATACCATCAATATGAGACATTCAGGATGATACCATCAGGATGAGACATTCAAGATGAGACATTCAAGATGAGACATTCAGGATAATACCATCAAGATGAGACATTCAAGATGATACTTTCAAGATGAGACATTCAAGGTGAGACATTCAGGATGATACCATCAAGATGAGACATTCAGGATGATACCATCAATATGAGACATTCAGGATGATACCATCAAGATGAGACATTCAGGATGATACCATCAATATGAGACATTCAGGATGATACCATCAGGATGAGACATTCAAGATGAGACATTCAAGATGAGACATTCAGGATAATACCATCAAAATGAGACATTCAAGATGATACTTTCAAGATGAGACATTCAAGGTGAAACATTCAGGATGATACCATCAAGATGAGACATTCAGGATGATACCATCAAGAAGTTACATTCAGGATGATACATTCAAGATGAGACATTCAAGAAGACATACAAGATGGCATGTACGCCGCTGACAGTAACATTTTTGCCACTGACAGTAACATTTTAATGGGCAACACAGAAAAACCAAGCCCCTTTTGATATCATTGAAAATCAAAATGATACAAGACAAACCTAGGTTCACAAGAAGAAAAAAAACTTTATTCATTTTCTTACTTACAAACATTTTCAAAAGTAACCTAAATAATGAAATCACTTCAACCTAAAATAGATTTGCTCATTGCAAATAATCCAACTGAAAATATATACCAAGCTCCGTTACATTTTCCTAAATAAGCAAAATATACAGGAGCAAAAACGAAAAAAAATATCTCATGTATTTTTTCAATTTTTGTTGCTGCCGCCGTCCAGAAAGGAAGGAGGTCAAGGAGCAACAATGAGTTGTAAATACATGACAAACTTTCCTTGTATTATATGCACAAGAAAAAATACAAATAATAATTGCACATCATTCCCTTATTATTGCATCAGTTGCATTTTAGTCTGTTTCAGTAGGTGTGTATACTCAGTCATATACGCCAGTGTAAATACAGTTTCAATACACTGTAACAACATATGGATATTGAAGTTATTGAAATCACATTGGCATCACTATTTCAACAATTCAATATTCCTGCCTAGTCTGAATGCAATCGATGATGAGAAGCTGAACAGTTCTAAAAGCTTGCCAAAAAAAACAGACATTTTAACTTGCTTAAATGACAAACATTCCATTGAATTACAAGCTATGACAAAGTTTTAAATTAAACGAATAACACAAACCCATAATGTCAAGGCTAGCACTACTACTTAAGTTTAACATCAAAATGTAAGAATTATTGCAGAATAATAATCAACTATGCATCGTTCAGTACATCAGTACAGCATTTGGTCCATTGACGTATCACGTTTATATGATGAAAGCGGTTGAAATTAGACCCAAAGTCAGGCTCAGCATATTGAAACCAAAACAGGGAGTTACATGAAACAAACCAGTCTTACAGAATGAAAATCCAGACCAGGATGGTTTTTACTGTACTTGAAACCAGTTGGACAGTGAATGAATGACCTGTGTTGAGAGGATAACATTCAACGGCTGTTCATATGCATCAATGCTGAATATGACCTCAGCCCAGGCTTGCAAACATGACATGTCACAACCGCCTATACTTTGAATAAGCTTGAGAATTGTTATGAAGGGAATTTTACGTGTTTAATCCAAGCAAATATAGCCCAAACCTACCCTGAAATCCAATACAGTACACACAAAAAAAACCTAGCTTAAATATCATGATTAACCAAAACAGTCATTATAATGCACCAAGAAACAATAAATAGAATTGCAATTAGTTTTTTTAAATCATCACTTAAAACGAGCAACATGACTTTGTCATCTAATCTGTTGACATCATCGTAAAAGCATAATGACATTCAAAACCTAAAGCATTAAATAAACAATATTATAATAAAATAACATGATGGATGAACAATCGCGAATGTGGCGGCGTGGGGGTAAACACGTCCGCCCAGGCCCCACGGGTTCCCCCATGAACCCCGGAACATTCCATGGCCCATAAACATTTGGCTCCATCCAAACACCTATGGCCACGTCCCAATAATATCAAACAGCTTCCTCTCCTGGTCTCCTTTCCTTCAAGAGTAGTACATTGAAGCCTCTTTTATCTGTCGTGGACATGGGAGTGAAGGAGACGACGAAAGGAAGCTAACTAAGAGAATTTGGACACAGCAATAGTCTTAAGTCCAACTAATTCCTCACCCACTAGAGGCAGTCCACAGTATAACGAAGAGTTGAATTGTCTATTGCATGAGCGTAGCATAGCTGACTATGTGGTCACCCACAGTAGTCTTGGTTAAGAAATCGAGTAAACAATCATTTTAGTTTTCAGTCAGTTAGGATACAGTTTTTAGCCACTGATGACTCTTTTCTTGAGTAATTTCCTTTCATGCTTCTTAAATACTATAAATAGGGTTCCTGGAGGATGTGAGGGAGAGTTTTTCATTTGGGGTGGTAGTAGGACTAGACGTGAATGGCAAAAAAAAACTCATGAAAATAATTGCGGAAAAGGTTTGGAGCAGTGGAGGCTGGTGGGAGGAGTTATGGGAGGACAGACTCATTGTAATGGCTGGAATGGAATAAATGGAACAGTATCAAACACATCAAACATATGGAAACCACATGCTTGACTCAGTTCCATTAATTCCATTCCAGCCATTACAATGAGCCCATCCTCCAGCAATAACATAGCAACACCATAGGAACACTTACACCAAACTGGAATACTCAAATACATACAATACATTACTGAACACATGCAGTATAAGTCATAATGTAAAATACAAGAAATGGACATAGAAAGGAGGGCTCTAGGAGTGATACCATTGGCTCAAAGAGGTCATGTGATGCAGCAAAAAGTTATGGGTAGAGATCGGATTAGTAAGCAGATCATTTTAAGGATCCGAATAGGGGTAAAAATAGAACGATTAAATTGACCTAAAAAATACCTCTTTTCAAAAGAGCATCATAAAGTAATCCTTGGGCTACATCCCACCATACTGTGCCGATAGCATCACCCAGCACCTAGAAAATAGAACAGTAGCATTTTTTTCCAATGTTTTTACACTTTTACATTTTTTTTGTACATTTTTTTTCAAACTGATATTGAAATCCTATTTTGTAACACTAGCAGAGAGAGTGATAGAGAGAGAATTCAGAATAACACAATTTGATCCTAATAAACGTTCAACATGCTTCAACACTTGTCTAAAGGTCTAAAATCAACGAAAACAAAGACATTACTTATTTTTTCAGTTTCTCTGAAAGCAACAGGTCTCTTATTAGAGAGCGATCATGGTAGTAAGCTGGAGGGTCAAGGGAGTTGTTATCAGAGCCAGATTCATTAGTCTAGAGGGCATCATCATCAGGAGTTAGGTAGGAACATCATGTCTTCAGTGGTCAGGAGATGGAGAGAGCGGAGCAGAGGGAGTGGAGGCCGGCCGGGCTGGGTCCTTAGGATGTCGTCATGGAGGATGGGTCATTCCACATGGCCGCCACGTCTCTGAATCTGCCACAGGGCATGATGGGAAAGGGAGTACATTATTGTTTCTGTCAAATTCTTTAGCTGAAGATAATGTAATAACAACAAACAGACAAACAGAGGATCCCTGGGACAACAGGTGAGCTAATGACCCCTTTGTCAATTGTAATGTGTGTGTGTGTCTGCCAGGACTCAGACCTTGCATTGATGAGGTACTGGGCCAGGCTGATGTTGGCGGGGGTTCCTGTGATGGTGATCTGGCGCTCCGATGACCCTTCCATGGCGTTAGCAATTTTGATCTGCGCCCCAGACATCTGACGGATCTCGTTGATTTTGGTTCCCTGGCGCCCGATTATGCAGCCTATTAGCTGGGAAGAAGAGGCGGAGGGACTTAAAACAGGGGAATAGCAAAGTCTGAATGAAATGCAGACAAAGTCACACGCACCATGACACACTGACCCCTTTTTTAAATTGTTCTATTTTTACAAATATATCCATGGTGGTGCATGCAAGCATTTGAAAACTGTTTGTTAAAATATTGACTGACTATTGGTGAAATCACCTTACCCATCCCTTACATGACAATAGATGACAAATGTCAAATGAAAAGCCCCATGGTCCCCCATACTCACATCATTGGGAATGGTGAGTTCATGAGTACTGGCCTGGTTACTGGCATCCAGACCTGCTATATGGGAGAGAGAGAGACCGAGAGAGGGGACACGGCATAAAATAGAGTTTTGCACCGGGAGGGTGGCGTCCGCTGTGAGCGACAGTTAGCTTTGGAGACCTATAGTCGGAACGCTGATTGGAGATGCTTCTGCAGAGGTCTTGAGAGAGGAGCCTGTGGCTTCTCCTTCTCTGTTGGAAAGGGGGTTGGTTCTCAAACCAGAGGAGATTTACCCGCCGACCCAGATAAAACTAACTCGGAAGGACCAAAATCTTCAAGGCGCTACAAAAGCACATTAAGAAAATGAACCAAATATTTGAAAAACTGCAAATAAAAGGTCAACAAGAGCAACCACCAGGTGGCCATGTCATCGGAAGCGCAGCACAAAGAACGACAGGAAGAGAATGAACAGAGAAAGACAGATAGAGGAAGAGATAGAGAAAGAGGAGGAAGTGTGTGTGTGTGTCTCTACAGGTAAAAAAAGAGAAGGAGATTTGGTAGAGGGTGGTTCTCGTGTAGGTGGGTACGTACCGGGGAAGGCAGGGGTGGTCTGTCCAAGGGGGTTAAAGGGGGTTTGCTGCATAGCCAACTGGTGGAGCTTGGTCAACTGCTGAGGGGGGTAGGAGGGACAGCAGAGCTATGAGGGCATCGTTAAAACACACACACACACACAGGTCAGGTCTGTCACCAAGAAACCGTACAAGAAGAAAGACAGGATTCAGGAGAAGCAGTGACACAGATAGGAGGAGAGAGAGAGAGAAAGGAAACTCATAGAAGACTTGGCCCGAGTCGGTGAAGAAAGGATGTCTCTGTGTGTTTGGATGGTGCCATGTGAAATTTAGTTCATGGATGTCTGTGTCTGAAACACTTGGACCCAACATGGAGTCATGAAACATACCATGTCCGTTTGACTACGTTGCGGTATTCCTTGAAATTGACCTCCTCCTCTCTGAAGAAATACTGCACTTAACTTTCACATTCCTCACTTGAGCAACCGGTATCCTTATTATTCTGGGTGATAAGGAAATAATTGTTTTCTTTCTGTGTCCCTCTGCTCGTTTTCCTACAGGCCAAGTCCTATGAAGTTTGGCTCCAAACGAAGGACAGAGGTTGTGAGTAATTTCAGATTTGAAAGAGACAGAAATTACTTTTCAGAATTGGTAGTATTAATATTATGGGTTAATATTAATAGGATTGGACACGAGAGAGTAGAGTGTAGAGAGAAGACTGTCTCATGGAATTAGAACTCACGTCAGGGTGAGGGATGGCGTATTGTCCCTGAATGGTGTAAGCCTGGAAAGAGAGGAGGGAGATACATACAACGCTATTAGAATCTGCTGATGGAAGTGGCTAAATCAGCGTTTCCCAAACTTGGTCCTCGGACCCCAAGGAAAGCACATTTAGTTTTTTGCCCGAAAACTACACAGCTGATTCAAATTTCAAAGCTGGATGATTAGTTCATTATTTGAATCAGCTGTGTTGTGCTAGTGCAAAAACCAAAGCGTGCACCCCTTTGGGTCCTGGGGCCCGAGTTTGGGAAAGTCCATGTACTTCCACTATACCTCCACTAGGGGCGGTAGTGGTCTACATTCGTGACCCCACATCTATCAGTCATATTCATTGATTCTAGTCACTTGATAACTCTTTCAGTATTCTCTTAGCAGGGTTGGGCCAATTCCATTTCAAATCCAGTCAATGCAGAAAGTAAAGCAAATTCCAATTCCACATTTCCTCATTGAAAAACATTTAAGAGAATTTGAATTAGAATTTCACTGTACTTCCTGAATTGACTAGAATTTAAATGGAATAGACCCCAACCCTGTCTTAGTATTATCTTTTATGGAAATCAAGTTAAATTCATGTCAAAATTAAACATACAATGCTAGCAACAAAAAAAAAGATCTATGAGCAACCTTGAAAAACAATTCAGATATCATATCCCTTGTACTGAGGTGAATACGGAACATAACTGTCTACTTCAGTCTCTGACCACTTTATGTGGCTCCATTTTTGCAAGTCACCATTTGTGAAACTTGAGATAATGTCATAATGTCATATTACAGGCAATTATTCATAAGGAAATGTGATATAATATCTGTTGGAGGGAGTTGGATAAACAATGGGAGCTTGCACACGAATACTTTGCTGATGTACTAAACATGTTACTGATCATTTCTTGGGTAGTAGGGCAATTTTATTTTTTATTTTTTAGGAAAATAATGTGGTAGGCATAGAACTAATTTTACAATTTTATTTACAATAATGACTGCTCTCTTTAATCATATTGCAAGCTCCTCCATTGTCCTCTAGACTCCCTCTCTAGTTCTTCACCCCTCACATCAATCAGGTTCAGGTTAACTGCACTGGCTGAGAATAGCCAGGTGGGAGTGGCTACCGTGAGGGCTGGGGAGAGATGTGATTGGAGGAAGGAGTCGAGGACCCACTGTCAGGGGAATGTGATTGGACCTAATTGATGTGTGCTCATCGGGGTTCACAGTGTGATAATGGGGTCAGCATTGGGCTGAATTCCATTTCAACACCAGCCAGCATAGCAACTCCATCCATCATATTTTTGGATCATGTTTAGGATCAAGTCCTGAGTCAACTGGCACTGAAATGGCAGCTAGCCCAGTTCTGATGGTGGTAGTGGTGATGATGATGGTGGTGATGATATCATGCCAGCAGAGGCAGTGGCAGTGGTGAGGAGGTGAGTGATAAAACCTGGAAGTGACACTAACAGGCAGTGGCTGGTGCTGCAGTAAGAGGCTGAGGTTGGCAGTGGAGGCCCCCAGCGGGTCGGCTCTTACCTGGCCACCTGAAAAAATGACGGGGGTGGAGGCAGGCTTGGGGCGGTAGGGGATAGTGGCACCTTTCGGTGGGGACTGAGGAGAGGGAGGAGAGGGGAAGAGGGGTAGAGAGAGTGTTAGAGCAGTGGGATGAGGGATACAGTAAAGAGAGAGATAGAGGAGAGATAGAGGAGACAGAGAGAGAGAGAGAGAAAGACAGAGAGAGACAGAGAGAGAACAAAGAGAACAAAGAGAAACAGAGAGAGACAGATACAGAGAGCACGAGAGCACGAGAGAAAGAGAGACAGAGAGACAGACAGAGAGACAGAGAGAGCAAGAGTGCGGGAGAGAGACAGAGAGAGAGAGAAAGAAGAGAAGACAGGAAGAGGTTTTGTAGACTGAGGGACAGTGCCTTGGGAGAAGACAGTCTGTGACACTCACTACATCACACTATTGTTCTTTACTGTGGATGCATGCAGTGACATGAAATAGGTGTTGTGTCTAAGAGCACACTGACAACTGGAATCACATGATTTTACCTCATAGGTCAGCTATATCATTGCAACCTGGGAAGCCATCATCTACAACATTGTTATAATCATTTTGTCCCATGGTCTATACTGACCAAGATCCTAATTCCTTCCTTAGATGTTTGAGACTGTAAAAAAAATTGTACATCCACGTTGTACATTCTAGCTGATTCCTAAGGTCTGTGTGAATGTATTTTTCCTGAATCAGACCCTCCTCCTTCATCCCTCCATACTCTACCTCTAGCATGACAACACAGATCTGCTTGACACACTGGATAATGGCTTCCGGGGCTCCTGAGATGGTGACTGCTCGTTCAGTGGAGTTGGGCAGCATGTCCCCTGCGACCTGTACCTGAGCACCTGTGGACTGAAGTGGGAAGACTGTTATTGAGCATGTGTACTGTGTAAGGTGCAATGAAAAATAGCTGGTCCTCAAGCCAGAAAGGAACGATTCCTAAACAAACGACTAATAAAAATGTAATGGCTAAATGTGCATTTTTTTGCCAATTAATCATTAACTAACTAATAAATTGTCAAGTAAATTCAATCAATCATTATCACTAATTATGCCCTTCCTTACCTCTCTCATTTCTTTGATTTTGGAGCCTCCTTTCCCTATGAGGGAGCCACATTGGCTGGCTGGGACAACCAGGCGCAGGGTGACAGGAGGCTTGCTGGTGGCTGGACTGTTGCTCATAGAGTTGATTATATCCTGGGAAGAAACCATAAAGATCATATTAGTATAATAGTATTGTATTAAAATACCTGGTGTAACAGAATTTTAAAACTGCCACAAAATTGTAAAACAGCCGTTGTAAAATGAAGCACGACCAAGAGGAGATTGAGGGAAATATGTACGCTAGATACCTCTTCAAACTTGTATGCGATCATGGCGAAGGCCTTGAAGATGGCATCTGTGGGTCCGGTGATGGTAACTATCCGCTCTGGGCAGTTTCCCTCAGAGATGTTGATGCGTGCACCGCTCTGTGGGTCAAACAAACAGTAGACACAGTCAGATAAATCAAATAGATCATGAAGTACTAAATGGAATACTATCCATTTAATATGCATTCTTAAACTGGGTAAGGTGCATTATGGGATACATACTGCACTTACCTCTTCACGCATCTTCTTCACTGTCTCTCCTTTCTGAAAAGACAGACAGTAGACAGACAAGAAACAGACAGCAGACAGACAACAGTTAAAAAATCGGAGAGATGTCACATTAAAAAAATGTACTCGTCTTAAAACAGTTTTGTAATATTCATACGATTGTGATGTGTTTATGAACATGATAGTTACCTTTCCAATGATGCTTCCAACCTCCTGTAAAGAAACAGAGGTTCAACAACAGTTAGCATCAACGTCCAACTCAATACATGACAGAGACTATCCCAAAAACCTTGAAAAGCGACCTCTCCTCGTCTCTCTCACAACCACTGATCTAAAAACACTTGATAGACCGTAACCTATCCAGCGCATTCAGCCAACGGTGGTCGTGAAGGAAAGGAGATAAGGAAATAAGGAAAGTAAGCCATATGAGAGTATTGGAACCCAGGCGTTGTGTACTGTACCTTGCCGTGCATCAGAAGCCTGATGGTGAGGGTGACGTTGAGGCCTCCTTCGCCTGGCTGCTGCACCTTGGGTGGTTCCATGTTGGGATTGGATGTGAAGGAAGGGGTGTGGTCACGTAGAAGAGGAGTCCCAGGGCCAATGAGAGTGTTATGGAACAGCCAGCCAACCAGTCACCTGCAAGACAAGAAGGATGAGACACCACCACTCAATATTAGGCCCACTGGAAACAGAGTTACCAAACTACCACTGGTTAACATTGATGGATATCATCTTTGAATGAACCTGCTCATGAATACCATTCGAGTTCTGTTCAGACAGGAAGAGTTTTATAGACTGTGAGTGGCAGACAATCATTAACTCTGGGATCTTAATTTGACCTATATTGTCACAGCAAAAGAATCCTGCAGCAACATGATTTGAATGTTTACTCCATAATGTTGCTTGATCAGTGGTTAGGCTATTAGCTGGCCAAAAGTAGCCTACATGAAAAGTGCAATACTGTTAATATAACTGTGTTAGTGTTGGTTTTCAGTGAATTCATGTAAATTACGAAACTGAGCAACAAAAGGGTGATCAAATTAAGATCCTACACCTGTACGTCATAAAAGTATAGGGACAGGGAAGGCCATAATCCCTGAACCCAGAACTAAATGAGCTAAGGCTGTCATAAGAGACTAGGAAGGCCATAACAGTGTTGTTTGGTTGGTTAGTTGTAGCTCCATTTCATGTTGTTTGGTTGGTTAGTTGTAGCTCCATTTCATGTTGTTTGGTTGGTTAGTTGTAGCTCCATTTCATGTTATTTGGTTGGTTAGTTGTAGCTCCATTTCATGTTGTTTGGTTGGTTAGTTGTAGCTCCATTTCATGTTGTTTGGTTGGTTAGTTGTAGCTCCATTTCATGTTGTTTGGTTGGTTAGTTGTAGCTCCATTTCATGTTGTTTGGTTGGTTAGTTGTAGCTCCATTTCATGTTGTTTGGTTGGTTAGTTGTAGCTATATTTCATGTTGTTTGGTTGGTTAGTTGTAGCTCCATTTCATGTTGTTTGGTTGGTTAGTTGTAGCTCCATTTCATGTTGTTTGGTTGGTTAGTTGTAGCTATATTTCATGTTGTTTGGTTGGTTAGTTGTAGCTCCATTTCATGTTGTTTGGTTGGTTAGTTGTAGCTCCATTTCATGTTGTTTGGTTGGTTAGTTGTAGCTATATTTCATGTTGTTTGGTTGGTTAGTTGTAGCTATATTTCATGTTGTTTGGTTGGTTAGTTGTAGCTCCATTTCATGTTGTTTGGTTGGTTAGTTGTAGCTCCATTTCATGTTGTTTGGTTGGTTAGTTGTAGCTCCATTTCATGTTGTTTGGTTGGTTAGTTGTAGCTCCATTTCATGTTGTTTGGTTGGTTAGTTGTAGCTCCATTTCATGTTGTTTGGTTGGTTAGTTGTAGCTCCATTTCATGTTGTTTGGTTGGTTAGTTGTAGCTCCATTTCATGTTGTTTGGTTGGTTAGTTGTAGCTATATTTCATGTTGTTTGGTTGGTTAGTTGTAGCTCCATTTCATGTTGTTTGGTTGGTTAGTTGTAGCTCCATTTCATGTTGTTTGGTTGGTTAGTTGTAGTTATATTTCATGTTGTTTGGTTGGTTAGTTGTAGCTCCATTTCATGTTGTTTGGTTGGTTAGTTGTAGCTCCATTTCATGTTGTTTGGTTGGTTAGTTGTAGCTATATTTCATGTTGTTTGGTTGGTTAGTTGTAGCTATATTTCATGTTGTTTGGTTGGTTAGTTGTAGCTCCATTTCATGTTGTTTGGTTGGTTAGTTGTAGCTCCATTTCATGTTGTTTGGTTGGTTAGTTGTAGCTCCATTTCATGTTGTTTGGTTGGTTAGTTGTAGCTCCATTTCATGTTGTTTGGTTGGTTAGTTGTAGCTCCATTTCATGTTGTTTGGTTGGTTAGTTGTAGTTATATTTCATGTTGTTTGACCTTTTTTTATTTATATCCATACAAAGGATACTGATTCATGATTTCGACTGGCTGAGAAAAGATTTCCCGTTCTAGATCTATGGATATAGAATGGGAAGTTGTTCATTCTAAATGTTCCGTTGCCAGTTCTTATCCATTGCTTGCGAGCCAACTACGGCTAACCCAGTCAAGTCAAACCATGCAGCTAGAATAACAGCAATGTTTCTGCATTCAATTTCTTTGTATGTATCCATAAAAACAATGTTGATTTTGACTGGCTGAGAAAAGATGTCCGTCCTGACACGTTAATTCTTAATAGGACAGTGGAGATCGAATGTCAATATTGAAACAATGTTGCAAATGTCAAGAGACAGACAGTGATGTTTGGACAAACCCCTGTTGTTATAAAACCCAAATGTTAAGCTAGAAACATGGGGGAAAAAATGTCAAGATGCTTTTTACAGTGGAAACCAAGTTAATGAATTGGCTGGCTGGGCTGATGAGACACTAGATGCGTAGAGATTTCTCAGATGGAACAGAAAACAAGATGTCCATTTTTATGTCATAGGCTTACCCCTGCTAAACTGTTTTTTTTGTGTATGGCTTAGAACACATCTCAACCAATCACAATGCTTGTTTTGACCAACCCGTTGTAGAAAGAAAGAAGGAAAGAGCGAGAACCAGAGGTTGTATGAGAGGCCAAACGGAGAGAGTGGGAGGCCAAGGGAGGTCTCTGAGATAAGGGAGGAAAGGGTTCTGCAACCAGCTGTCTCTCTCCAATCTCCCAGAGGTCAGATTACATAAAAAGCCTTAATCCGGGTTTAAGAGCCAGGCCAGTGGTGCAGGTCTGCCACAGGGCCTGGGCAGGGACAGAAATAAACCCACTAAAACCAAGTGGGGAGTGGTAGGCTGGCTGGGACCGTAGCACAATGGACTGCTGGAGCCAGGGGTTACCGGGGTTACCGGGGTTATTTCGGGTATTTTGGTGATGGAACTAGATGAGAGGATGTAACCACTCTCTGTGGTATTGTAATAAAAATACTGGTTTATATGGAGCTACCACTTCTGGTCTTTGTGAAGGCATACATGGTGATGGAAATGCCTTGGAATTGGGTTGAGTATTTGAAGAATTCTTCAAAAGGCGGCATGCAGAAAACAAATCATATAGACTCCAATCGGGTCCACACCTCCTGAGAGCCATCATGTGTGGCTGAAATGAGAATGTATTTTCTCTCGTGTGCCTGGTGGTGTGTTTGAATAGCTCTCCTACCATCCACCACCTTCTCCCTCATCCACTGCAGCACAATAGAATTAGGTCACAGACTCATGATTCATCCATGCCCCATCCATGCCTTCCAGTCAACTTGCTTTTTATTTCAACAGCTAGGCACCATTCTCAGACGGAACTCTATTTGAGACAGCGGCAGCATAAAAAAAAAAGACATTTAAAATCCAAAATCCTGTTTTATCTTCAAATGTGCCTATTGTGTCCCTTGGTTGAATGATATTTAATTTAATCCCAAACCGTTCACATTTGAATCTGAGCGCAATCAGTTATGTATTAGAATCTATTAGTAGGGTATGCAATTCAGGACACAATACCACTGTATTCAAGAGTGAGGCAACAGAGTGAAGGTTAATAAATGCGTCCGACCGAACACTACATTATCAAAACCAATTGTCTGTATTTGACCAACAGTGTTTTCAAGTATACTTTCAGTGCTCTGGACAATGTATGTGTTGACCATTCTCAATCCTCTCTGTTAACAGAGTTATTACATCAACAAGTTGGAAATAAAGAAACAGGGAGATAGAGAGAGAAAGAGGTAGAGAGAGAGAAAGAGAGAGGTAGAGAGAGTGATAGAGAAAGAGAGAGAAAGAGGTAGAGAGAGAGAGATAGAGATAGAAAGAGGTAGCGAGAGAGAGAGAGAGAGAGAGAAAGTGGTATAGAGAGAGAGGGGGGAGAGAGAGAGAGCGATAGAGATAGAAAGAGGTATATAGAGAGAGAAAGAGGTAGAGAGAGATGGAGATAGAGATAGAAAGAGGTAGAGAGAGAGAAAGTGGCAGAGAGAGAGAGCAGTATTTCTCGTGACATCTGATGTAGTTAGTAAGTGGGTCAGAGAGAGCTATGTTGAGCTGCAGAGCTGCTGGCCTCCTCCTCTATGGTGCTCTGCTATTGAATTAATCACGCTTTACGCTCGGGTGGACAACACCACGCACAAAATGGCTCTTCCTTTTCTTTCATCTCTCCCTTCGTCTGCTGCCCTGCCTGCCCTCAGCCCAGTGCAGAAAAGACAGCAGGCTGCAGCATCACTCCTGGAGAAGAAGCTTTACATCTGCCTGTCTTTCTTTTCATTCCTTGGCTCTTTAATGTAGAGCTAACAATGGAGGATGCCTCCTCTTATGTAGAACCACTGGACTGTGAGTGACCGAGAACACTTGACTAAATATGTCTGAAGAGGGCGGGCAGGAGAGAGCTCTGAGTGAGTACAGTCTCGGCCCCCTCCACTGAGACAGGTGAGAGACTTAAATAGAAGTGACGCCATCACTGATCACCTGAAATGATTCTGTCAGCAGTCAGAAAGGAAAGAAAGAAGAAAAGGAGAGAAAGATATGTGGGAGAATTGGGTGACATCACCCGGGAATGACAGACAGAGGCCATCCAGATGCCTTGATTAGTGCTGGGCAAAAGAAAGGAATGCACTGACTGGAAGTGGATCAGCACTGCAGTCTTATCATGCACTGTAGAAATGAGCCAGCAATTTTCTCTGCAGTGTTGCCTCACCTTATCCGGCCTCACCTCTACCCTTGCCTGCTTCCGGTCAGCTGTGTGTGAGTTGGTGCATGTGCATACAGTATGCTTGCTCAAGCTTTGACCAAAGAGAACATGCAATCAGTATCTTTAAGATGTCCTTATTAGAGATTGGAGATTGTGTTGGAAAATTTGTTTTGTTTGAAAATCTCCACCAAGTCAGAGACTGATTATATGAAACATCAAGCCAAAGGCTCTTACAGCGCACGTGAGAAAAAGACTGAGATCTGGAGGAATGGGAAAATGGAGGACAGAACTTGCAGTATAATCTAGGCCAAAGCCCCGTCATCTGTTCCATTTTAATCCACCGAGCTAGAGATATGCTGTTATGATTTTGATATAAACCCTCCAGAAGCATACACTTGTAAGCCAAAGCAGTAGAGAGAGGGAGACCACTAAACTGAGGGTGACTCAAGACGTTGTCTCTTCACAAACAGTGCACCCCACATTCATATACTCTGTACGTTTGCCTGCTCCGACTCTAATTGACCCCGATTCTACAAATGACCTTTGAGCTCAATCATAGTGTAATTAATAGAGCATGCCTTAACACACAAGCAAACTAGAAAAGGGAATACATATGTTACGCATGGCACACAAATCGTATCTGCATTCTCTTTGGTTGGCCACGTTTGCTGGCAAAGATAAGAGATGAGTGACGCAGCATTGTCATTTGTTATGAGGAGCCAAGAGAAACGTCAGCCAGGGGATCCAGTCCATTCTACAGTCTGAACGCACTAAACAGACTTTTCATTAGGAAAATAGCTGCAGTGAACTACTCACTAAAAGCAAGTCAGCACCCTCAAATAGCACCGATATGCCGATTCAATCACCTCTCACCTCTAACCTTTTAGACGGCCTATGTTGAGCCTTAAGGATGTCCTATGTATCCTCAATACCATGAGGACTTCACAGAAGGAAACCCCATATGAAGAACTCCATCTACTTTCATGAACCGTCTCCTGCATGACTGAGCCTGTCACTAAAATCATCATTCTACTTCGTGGCGGCAGGGTAGCCTAGTGGTTAGAGCGTTGGGCTAGTAACCGGAAGGTTGCAAGTTCAAATCCCCGAGCTGACAAGGTACAAATCTGTCATTCTGCCCCTAACCCACTGTTCCTAGGCCGTCATTGAAAATAAGAATTTGTTCTTAATTTACTTGCCTAGTTAAATAAAGGTAAAATTTAAAAAATTAAATTCTAATAGATTGGAATGCTGGATTCAAAATGCCCTGCTGTCAGTAAGTAAGGGCCACAGTGGACAACAAACATGTTCATATTAGATATTCAAGTTGAACTTGTGTTGCTGTTGGAAAATAAAATAACCAAATATACTTGTTGTTGTACCGAAGAGACAGAATTGCACCCACCCAAGTTGTCAGATCTTCCTTTGAAAAATAAACTCTTACATGGGGGACAATGAATATAGAATGTGTTGTAGATGCAGTACACTGAGATGTGAGCAGCAGCTCTGGTCTCATCTGACGCTAACTAGGCTTTTGTTGCCGTGTGATTGGGGGGGAGAAGGGGGAGGTGGGGAGTGGGCGTCCTCTCCTCTACCCGGCTGTGACAGTACACTCTAGAGCTGTCACTCTAGATCAGCCGCCCCCTCGCTGAGACCTCAGCCTACATCACAGTCAAAACGGGGGCGACCACTCACTCCCTCTCACTGTGTAGTGCCCTCACCAGGCCAGGCGACACTGGAGAGAAGAGAGGGATGGGGCATGGGTGGCCCCAAAAACACTTGTCACTGTCCCCTAATTAGAATCCAATCACAAAATGGGGTTGTAAAATGTGCCATTGCCTACGATGGGGATAGAGAATGTAGACCCCGTTTTGCGTTGTAGCATACCATGTTGTACTGTGGCTGTGGTGGTAAAAGAAGAGCGTGCGGTCGGCCATCTTAGATTTCCCACAAATGTACATGAGATCACAGCTTGTCACTAAGTCAAGGCTCCGCTGAATGAGCATGCATGGATTTACAGATCACAGTCATGTTAAATGGGTCGAGTGTAAACACATATCTTTTTTTATAATTTTGAAATTCTATAATATAATTTTTGATCGTAGTATTTTTACTTCCTTGATAGATTACAATGATATTTCGTTTTCTAAATTCCAATACTAATATTAATTTGATCATTTCAACAACAAAAAATAGTGCCAGCCATCGGTATTGTTATTTGAGATGTCGATTATGCAATATTTTAACAATTATGTGATCTTTTTAAACCTGTCCTAACCATTACGGAGGAAACGTACATTCCAACGATTTGGTGCTTCCTTAGTTCAATCCCACGGTTCACATGAATTAGTGATAATGCCAAATGACACGTTGACTGTTCCTACAGACCAAAAACACCATCAAGAGAGCTAATTTGATAGTGAGGATGATTGGGATAATGGTCGTGAGGACTAGATACATCCATCTCATGGGCTATCAGGTTCTGTTACCATTCAGTGTGGACAAGGTCAGCGGAACCTATCGCAATAGAACAACGCCACTTCTGATCTGCGAAACATCACAATGTCATTAGAACCCACCTTAAAGGAACAATTAACCGATAATTCCATTAAACAATTAGCCCCAATTTATACGATCACAAGGGTGAGTCAATAGCAGGGAACATGGAGGGACCACAAAGAGAGGGGTCCAACCAACCAACAAGCTAACCGGCGATTCTCAAGGGAATACAGAAATACTTTCACAGCACACACATGGGGTCGCAACACCCTTTGTATTTGCCTAATGAAGGACACACTAAGAGCAACGGCTAAAACAATGGAGTCAGATCGATGTCCACTGTATTACAAAACAAAGGGGTTTCAAATGACGATGGGATTGAGATAATAAACTCGCAACATGTCAACGGCTGTTGTTCCCGCGCCACTTAACGATAACTCTACAGACATTCATTAATTATTGAAGACATTTCCCAACTCAACATTGGCCAATATCTCCTGCTGCCAGTTTAAAGCCAGGAGACTACCCATGAAGCCTTTTTTACATATGGTTTAACACTAGCCTACTGTACGTACATATGATACAGTCAATTGCACTATTTTACATTTCCACCATATATGTTTATAAAAATAAATGCATATTTGAATAGTAACAATATGACCATTGGACTCATCAGAGGCCTTCCTCAAACCTGATCTAGGTGCTGAAAAATAGGCATTACCTTCGTGCAGCGTAAAACAGATGGCGACCACTTTCGACGTTTCGCAAAAGATTAAAAAAACACAGAATGAAAATGATTTTTTCCCTCTCCCCTTTGCTATACCCAGTCTGAATCGGGATATCTGATTGGTTGGAAAGGCCAAATCACATGGGCGAGACAGAGAACCCGTGACGTGATCCCTCTCTAAATAAAATGACGAAATGAAACAGCCTTGCATCCTAGCCGAACAATTTGTGGCAGTGTGATACCCTGACTACACGGACGATGTTGTGGTCTACTGTAAATAGGCTGTATGATGAGGCGGGATGGGGTCACCATCCCCCCTCCCCGACCCCCAAACGGAACAAAGGGGGTGCCTAGTGAGGCACACTGGCATTGGGGCATGTCTACGGAGGCGGGGTGTCAAAGTCTGCAGAGCCACCCCCAGGCACTCGCCTGTCCTGTAGGTCAATTGTTCACCCACCAACCCACCAACTCACAAACCCACCAACTCACAAACCCACCAACCCACCAACCAACCAACCCACCAATCCACCAATCCACCAACTCACCAACTCACCAACCCACCAACCCACCAATCCACCAACTCACCAACCCACCAACTCACCAACTCACAAACCCACCAACCCACCAACTCACCAACTCACCAACCCACCAACCCACCAATCCACCAACTCACCAACCCACCAATCCACCAACTCACCAACTCACAAACCCACCAACCCACCAACTCACCAACTCACCAACTCACCAACCCACCAACCCACCAATCCACCAACTCACCAACTCACCAACCCACCAATCCACCAACTCACCAACTCACAAACCCACCAACCCACCAACTCACCAACTCACCAACCCACCAACCCACCAATCCACCAACTCACCAACTCACCAACCCACCGATCCACCGCCTTCTTCTCTTGCTGATTATGAACACAACACCCAAAGTATTTTCAGATACAACAACCGCCAAGGAACACCAGCACAAACCCACAGACCCCCAACGTCTGTGACAAGGGACTACAAGGGTTAGTGGTTG
This sequence comes from Oncorhynchus clarkii lewisi, assembly GCF_045791955.1. NCBI lineage: Eukaryota > Metazoa > Chordata > Actinopteri > Salmoniformes > Salmonidae > Oncorhynchus > Oncorhynchus clarkii. The sequence goes on along the minus strand of NC_092153.1, from coordinate 12,196,791 downwards.
GTTTGTGGGTTGGGGTGGTGGTCTGTGTGCCCTGGAGGATGAGGCTGGTAGAGAGATGGCGATACAGAGGTCAAAGCCCAAACCCCACATCACATGTCTGTCGTAACATCCAGCCGCCCTCGAACCAACCTGGCTCCTCCCGGCTGGCTTTTAATCTGCGTGTGTGTGTGAGTGTTTGTGGAATTACAGGGAGCTTTAGAGGCATCCCGTCCAGATTATCCAATCCAGCTAAAATCCAACCCTGTGTCAGATGGACAGTTGTGCAGGGACCCCAGCAGCACAGACAGAATGTAGGGTTTAGGGGGTGGAGGGTTTGAGGGGGGCGATGTGGGCGACGGGGGTACAGGCATTGGATTAGGGGCAACACAAACAATGAGGAGCGTGTCCCACCTAAATTTCAATTGTTCAGAGGGAAGCAAGAAGCATATCTCGGTTTAAATATGTCCTCTTAAACACTCAACATCTATCTATCTATCCCCCCAAAAAACACCCGCCCTACCGCCCCGCCTGTCGATTGGCCCATGGGAGAATACCACAAATAGAGCATTAAATTTGCTCCACATTGAATCACAAGAGGCCGAGAGAGGCACAGTGTCACAGGGAATCTGCTTAATATTCAAATAACGCTGCTGGCTCTCCTTCAAAACCAAGAGTACATGGTGGAAGCCCCACAGACACAGACTTGAACTTTACCATTTTTCCTCATGTCATTAAGGCCTTGTCCCCATAGTTTAGACAGCGTCCTCTCCTCGTCTCCTTCCTTTAGGGCCCACTGGTCTGAAAGGACTTGATAGGTGAAAGTGATATTGTGGAACTGGGAAACCTGTCCCAGTCGTTGCACCTATCAGTGCTCATGAAGGAAAGGAAATAAGGAAGGAAATACATTTGAGAGTATTGGGACATGACCAATGTATTCCTCCATATCCCAAGGCAGTTACAGTGCATGTTTTACTATAAACATATACAAACCCCTATAGCATCCACACATACTAGTTATGGGCTTGAGATGGCAGGGATATTTACATCTCAAGTCCATGCAAAAGGTCCAGAGTGAGTCTTGTAGAAGGCCTCTTTACCTAGTAGTATTCATATGGTCAGGCAGTATACAGTATCTTACCGGTTCAGATGAAGGGAAAGTTCCAGAGGAGGAGATGGAGGTTCAGTTTGGGACCAGACAAACATGGAGGGCAACGGACACTCTGAGGTATGGGCTGGCTGGCCTGCTTCTATATGTAAACTTTCCCTCATAGCCTCCAGCAAGGTGACCAGCCCAACCCAGCCCAACCCAGACTAGCCCTCGGTGGGAGAAGCACCCTCCCCATAGCCACCCCAGTCCCCTGTCAGGAACAGGCAGGCCTGATGGAGGCAGAAGGGCGTGAAGGACAGAGGGAGCGAGGGAGAGAGGGATCCGGAGGAACAGTCGATCCCGCCAGTGATTGTTGACGTGGTGACTGAAGGAGGCGGGGCTGAGGTACCAAATAATGAGTGTTGTGTGAGTGTGTCTATGTGTGTGTGTTTGTGTGTGTGTGTGTGTGTGTGTGTGTGGGGGGGGGGGGGGGGGTCACAAAGGGACTTTTTGGGGAGGTGATTATCTAAGCACTTCCCCTGACCCAATGAACATTTTATATCAATACTCAATACTTTTTATACAACCAACTGACGTATCCTGGGCTGCAGGATCATTAAAAACGTCATTATTGATTGCGGAGAAGCCACAAGCCACATGCCCCTGGTCCCATGCATTGTCTACAGTACCTAACAAACAGACACTGAATAAGATTTGTCTTACAACACACTTTACAGCCAGGCAGAATGGTGCTTTAACAAGTTTAACAAGGTAAAGTTATCTATATGGATTTCGCCTATTGGATAGGATTAAATGCATAGAAATAGAATGAATAGGACAGACGTATCACTGACTTGAAACTGGGCCCTGATGTCCGGTATTGATCATAGAATAGAGTCGTGTAATCTTTGACCATCTTTTCATCCCAATGATCAGCATTATACACCCGTGGGGATAAGAGTGCACGGCACTTCTTTCTGTCTCAGGCAAAACAACAGACCTCCTCTGCCGGGCAGCTTCCTCTCCCCTCCCCTTCTAAAAGCATCCCCTTCCCCTCTGTGCCCCCACAGCCCCATAATCCACACCAACAATCCCAGACCCTAATGGAAAATATGGCCTGACCCTCTCCACTGATGTGGTCAATGCAGCCAGTAATGGGTCCACATTGCCTTGCAGCTAAAACCAATAATGAATGGGGTGAAATGGAACTTTAACCGTGTTGGTCTGTCTCTTGTGTCACGTGTCGTATGTGGTCTTCCTTTAGTAATGCCAGCGTCCATATATACAGAGGAATAGTCCTTTCAACTTCTAATCAAACGCAACATTCACTGACGCTATTCACCTCCTCAACAGATTGGTGTTTTTGAGACATAATTTCTCAATGCGCAATTTGTAGATTTGTCAGTGTTCTATAAGACATTATAAACCGGGTGGTTCAAACCCTGAATGCTGATTGGCTGACAGCCGTGGTATATCAGACCGTATACCACTGGTATGATAAAACATTTATTTTTTATAAAAAAATAATAGCAATAAGGCGCCTCAGTGGTTTGTGGTAAATGGCCAATATACCACGGCTAAGGGCTGTATCCAGGCACTCCGCACTGCGTTGTGCATAAGACCAACCCTTAGACGTGATATATTGACTATATACCACACACCCCTTGGGCGTTATTGCTTAAATAACATATCCTATGCAGTACAAGTTACACTAATCCAATCAAATGACCACATTCATGGAAAATCCATCCATGGTTAGAATTAGTGATGATATCAGACATGTGGGTTAAACGGTTTAGTGCTATGTGATGACATCAGACATGTAGGTCAGGACAGAGACTATAACCAGCCAGAGTACAGCACCACCATGAATACAGGACAGAGATTATGACCAGCCAAAGTACAGCACCACCATGAATACAGGACAACAGGACAGAGATTATAACCAGCCAAAGTACAGCACCACCATGAATACAGGACAACAGGACAGAGATTATAACCAGCCAATTTACTGCAGCACCATGAATACAGGACAACAGGACAGAGATTATAACCAGCCAATTTACTGCAGCACCATGAATACAGGACAACAGGACAGAGATTATAACCAGCCAAAGTACAGCGCCACCATGAATACAGGACAACAGGACAGAGATTATAACCAGCCAATTTACTGCAGCACCATGAATACAGGACAACAGGACAGAGATTATAACCAGCCAATTTACTGCAGCACCATGAATACAGGACAGAGATTATAACCAGCCAGAGTACTGCACCACCATGGATACAGGACAGAGATTATAACCAGCCAGAGTATTGCACCACCATGGATACAGGACAGAGATTATAACCTGCCAGAGTACTGCACCACCATGGATACAGGACAGAGATTATAACCAGCCAGAGTACTGCACCACCATGAATAAAGGACAACAGGACAGAGATTATAACCAGCCAGAGTACTGCACCACCATGGATACAGGACAACAGGACAGAGATTATAACCAGACAGAGTACTGCACCACCATGGATACAGGACAGAGATTATAACCAGCCAGAGTACTGCACCACCATGAATACAGGACAACAGGACAGAGATTATAACCAGCCAGAGTACTGCACCACCATGGATATAGGACAGAGATTATAACCAGCCAGAGTACTGCACCACCATGGATACAGGACAGAGATTATAACCAACCAGAGTACTGCACCACCATGGATATAGGACAGAGATTATAACCAGCCAGAGTACTGCACCACCATGGATATAGGACAGAGATTATAACCAGCCAGAGTACTGCACCATCATGGATATAGGACAGAGATTATAACCAGCCAGAGTACTGCACCACCATGGATACAGGACAACAGGACAGAGATTATAACCAGCCAGAGTACTGCACCACCATGGCTACAGGACAGAGATTATAACCAGCCAGAGTACTGCACCACCATGAATACAGGACAACAGGACAGAGATTATAACCAGCCAGAGTACTGCACCACCATGGATACAGGACAACAGGACAGAGATTATAACCAGCCAGAGTACTGCACCACCATGGCTACAGGACAGAGATTATAACCAGCCAGAGTACTGCACCACCATGGATATAGGACAGAGATTATAACCAGCCAGAGTACTGCACCACAATGGATATAGGACAGAGATTATAACCAGCCAGAGTACTGCACCACCATGGATACAGGACAGAGATTATAACCAGCCAGAGTACTGCACCACCATGGATATAGGACAGAGATTATAACCAGCCAGAGTACTGCAACACCATGGATACAGGACAGAGATTATAACCAGCCAGAGTACTGCACCACCATGAATACAGGACAACAGGACAGAGATTATAACCAGACAGAGTACTGCACCACCATGGATACAGGACAACAGGACAGAGATTATAACCAGCCAGAGTACTGCACCACCATGGATATAGGACAGAGATTATAACCAGCCAGAGTACTGCACCACCATGGATATAGGACAGAGATTATAACCTGCCAGAGTACTGCACCACCATGGATATAGGACAGAGATTATAACCAGCCAGAGTACTGCACCACCATGGATACAGGACAGAGATTATAACCAGCCAGAGTACTGCACCACCATGGATACAGGACAGAGATTATAACCAGCCAGAGTACTGCACCACCATGGATATAGGACAGAGATTATAACCAGCCAGAGTACTGCACCACCATGGATACAGGACAGAGATTATAACCAACCAGAGTACTGCACCGCCATGAATACAGGACAACAGGACAGAGATTATAACCAGCCAGAGTACTGCACCACCATGGATACAGGACAACAGGACAGAGATTATAACCAGCCAGAGTACTGCACCACCATGGCTACAGGACAGAGATTATAACCAGCCAGAGTACTGCACCACCATGGATATAGGACAGAGATTATAACCAGCCAGAGTACTGCACCACCATGGATATAGGACAGAGATTATAACCAGCCAGAGTACTGCACCACCATGGATACAGGACAGAGATTATAACCAGCCAGAGTACTGCACCACCATGGATATAGGACAGAGATTATAACCAGCCAGAGTACTGCACCACCATGGATATAGGACAGATATTATAACCAGCCAGAGTACTGCACCATCATGGATATAGGACAGAGATTATAACCAGCCAGAGTACTGCACCACCATGGATACAGGACAACAGGACAGAGATTATAACCAGTCAGAGTACTGCACCACCATGGATATAGGACAGAGATTATAACCAGCCAGAGTACTGCACCACCATGGATATAGGACAGATATTATAACCAGCCAGAGTACTGCACCATCATGGATATAGGACAGAGATTATAACCAGCCAGAGTACTGCACCACCATGGATATAGGACAGGGATTATAACCAGCCAGAATACTGCACCACCATGGATACAGGACAACAGGACAGAGATTATAACCAGTCAGAGTACTGCACCACCATGGATACAGGACAACAGGACAGAGATTATAACCAGCCAGAGTACTGCACGACCATGGATATAGCACAGAGATTATAACCAGCCAGAGTACTGCACCACCATGGATATAGTACAGAGATTATAACCAGCCAGAGTACTGCACCACCATGGATACAGGACAGAGATTACAACCTGCCAGAGTACTGCACCACCATGGATATAGGACAGAGATTATAACCAGCCAGAGTACTGCACCACCATGGATACAGGACAGAGATTATAACCAGCCAGAGTACTGCACCACCATGGATACAGGACAGAGATTATAACCAGCCAGAGTACTGCACCACCATGGATATAGTACAGAGATTATAACCAGCCAGAGTACTGCACCACCATGGATACAGGACAGAGATTATAACCTGCCAGAGTACTGCACCACCATGGATATAGGACAGAGATTATAACCAGCCAGAGTACTGCACCACCATGGATATAGGACAGAGATTATAACCTGCCAGAGTACTGCACCACCATGGATATAGGACAGAGATTATAACCTGCCAGAGTACTGCACCACCATGGATACAAGACAGAGATTATAACCAGCCAGAGTACTGCGGGGTGCAGCTAGTGGAAGCGCTAGTGGTACTCTGTAATATCTGTCTCTTCCATTAAGGATCTGCAGAGGGCACAGAAGAGAGAGGGGACTTTGTCTCCCTTTGTGTTTAGATGGATAAAGCTACATGTACCATGCTCTAGGGTCTCTCTCTCTGTGTTCTACTCTCTCCTTTCCCTCCTCTCTCTCTTTTTTCTCCTCCCTCTCTCTCTACGACTGTCTTCTCGTAGGGTATCTGAAGCATACATCACCTGTTTTGAGATGATTAATGACTGTGTACATTTTGCTGGTAGTTGAGAGAGACGTGTGTGTGTGTGCCTGTTTATACCTGCGCTGTTGATGCAGGGGTCAATGGAAACACTTTGTCTAATACTGCCGACACATTAGTGTGATATAAATTGAACTTGACCACGTCAGTTGAACTGGCACCCGGAGCATCTCACCCACATGTACAGAGGGAGGTGGCATGTTCTCCCCCGTAGGTCTTCAATCTCATAGCTTGGTGACCGGGACGACTATACAAACACTGTAGAATACATCACAGAAGGGCCCAAGTAAGAGGCTTCTAATCATACCGTACGTATCCCCATTCACCACACACTTGTGTGGCACAGTGAGCACTTAAAGCTTGGAGACTGGGACACATGCTTATCCCTGACAAGTAGGCTACAGACCACACACACAGACACCAAATGCACAAGAAATGACACACAAATGCCTGCACTTGCACACTCCTGCACTGACTGGCCGTAAACTAAAGCTACCAGTGTGGCCGAGCCAGTTGCGGTGACAAAGGACACAAGTTACCCTGGGTGTCAGAGGGAGAGTGGCCTTAGCCCCAAGTGTGTGTGTGTATGTGTGTGTGTGTGTGTGTGTGTGTGTGTGTGTGTGTGTGTGTGTGTGTGTGTGTGTGTGTGTGTGTGTGTGTGTGCGCGCGCGTGCGTGCGTGTGTGTTGACAGTGGCACAACAAACAGACAGAGGCGAGATGCAAAGAAAGTCACCAGACCCTCAGAGATGGCCCTTTGCAACCCTGGCACTACACATTCAACTCTGCAACAGCTTGGGTATAGGCCTTGGGTATAGGCCTTGGGTGTAGGCCTTGGGTGTAGGCCTTGGGTATAGACCTTGGGTGTAGGCCTTGGGTATAGGCCTTGGGTATAGGCCTTGGGTATAGGCCTTGGGTGTAGGCCTTGGGTATAGGCCTTGGGTATAGGCCTTGGGTATAGGCCTTGAGTATAGGCCTTGGGTGTAGGCCTTGGGTATAGGCCTTGGGTATAGGTCTTGGGTATAGGCCTTGGGTATAGGCCTATGGACTACACTGGACATCTTTAGTTAAGCATAGACTTAATGTGCTTTTAATAGAAAAAAACTAAAGAGGAGTGGGCAGGGCAGGGCAGGGGAGGGAGGGCAGGGGAGGGGTAAGGAGGGACTTACCACAGACAAGCTAGACCACTGGGATCAGGACATGGGCAGTGGTTGTGTTTGGAGGAGGGGGAGCTAGGTGGCTGACAGACTGGTTCAGATCATCAGCTCCAGCAAGACCAGCATCAACCCATTCTAGAGAGAGGAGTAAAACATAAGAACCATTAAGAATACATACATACAACTGTTACCACTTTTTTTAAATTCCAGATATATTTGAATATATATGACTGAAACGCTGTATTGTAAAATAGAGCATACTGTAAAATAAATCATTTCAGCCCACATTAAAAAATGCTTCAGTTTACTAGAGAGTACTACAGTACTTACTATATCATTTTGTAGTAAACTCTAGTATACTGTAGAATACTATACTACACACTGAAGTATGCCTCAATCATGTGTAGTATTACTATATCATTTTGTAGTACATCATAGAATACAATAGTAAATACTACAGTATACTATAGTCAGCAAAATCACTACAGTAAATACTACAGTAATGTCTGCAAAAACACTACAGTTTTTAAACTATATAAATACTACAGTAATTAATTTGCACACAGTATAACCTGCCCATTCCCCTCCCCCATGTCTCAATTTGTGCCAACCATAAGTAAGAAACCTACATGCCAAGAATAGCCCATATATAGTGTTTCTTACAGGTTATAGAAAAGAGCAGAAGTGATGAACTATCTGTTCAGAACCACTCCTACCTACCTACAGGTTATGGAACATCTCATCTTTTAGTATTTCTCCAGTAGGTGAAAGCCTCCACTTCTAGGTCAAAGATAATACAACTGGGGCCCGAAATCGGCTCTGGCATTTTTAACATTTTGGCCCATATTTTTCCTTGAGGCCCGCATGAAGGCCCATTTTTTTTATTGAGGCCCCCCAACGGCCCATTTTATTCCTTGAGGCCCCCTATATTATTCAGATAAAGAGAATTTTGCACAACAAACCCAAGTTAGACAGGCCCAATGGGCTAAAACTGGACCAGCCCATCTGGCATTTGCACAAAATGCAAGATGGTCAGTCCACCCCTGGCTAAAAGGCAGAACAAACACCATACAGTATGTGGACCTACACCATTAGTGTATGCATAAATGGCTTTCATCATTAGTAAACTCAACAAAAACTCAAATTAGTAGCATTCTCTTCTGCTGCTGAAAATAACAGCCTCCTTATATTGTGTGAAAAAGTGTATGCGTGTGTGTGTGCGTGTGCGTGTGTGTGTGTTGATTATCAGCCTAATGGGTAATGTCAGAAGATCATGCTGTTCTTACCAAAGAGGGGTCCATGTCATGGGACCCTGTCTTATCCCACATTCCAGAATAACATGGAAGATTCCACCTCTCCACTTCAGATCCACCCGGAGACTAGAGAAAGAGTCAAACATTTGCAGGCAGGGGTTAAATGTGAGTTTTGATTGAACATGGATTATCTCAATCAACCGCTTTTCCATGATTATTTCTGATTTCCCCTATTGGACCCCCTGAAACGCTTTAGATAGAATTGACCATAATATAGATGATGACATTGTCTCTAGATCTTGATTAGATAGTCGGCTAGACAGTGGGAGGTCAGCGGATGTCGTCAACATCAATGTGCCATAACACAATGATAACCTGCCACTCTGAGGGTGGTTTAGGACAAGTCGTATGTGTTCAATGTGCTTGGCCTGCCAAAGGAAAGGAGTAATTTTACCGCTGTGGCTGCTGTTTCAACAGGATAACAGTGACCTCTGTTGGTCGCTGTGTTCAAATACAACTCACTGTTGGACTGAGGACAGAAATGCTCTGAATGCAATATGCTATTACATCAGAACGCTTCTTAGCAAAGCCTACCACGATGAATCAGACTGTTTCATATTTTATGACTTCTAAAAGGAAGTCCTGTGCTGTCTTCTGCCCCTTCCCACTTTCTCCACCTTAAAGGGGCAATCAGCAGTTGCTACATACAGTTGAAGTCAGAAGTTTACATACACTTAGGTTGGAGTCATTAAAACTTGTTTTTCAACCACTCCGAAAACGTTCTTGTTAACGAACTATAGTTTTGGCAAGTCGGTTAGGACATCTACTTTGTGCATGACACAAGTAATTTTTCCAACAACTGTTTACAGACAGATTATTTCACTTATAATTCACTGTATCACAATTCCAGTGGGTCAGACGTTTACATACACTAAGTTGACTGTGCCTTTAAACAGCTTGGAAAAGTCCAGAAAATGATGTCATGGCATTAGAAGCTTCTGATAGGCCAATGGACATCATTTGAGTCAATTGGAGGTGTACCTGTGGATGTATTTCAAGGCCTACCTTCAAACTCAGTGCCTCTTTGCTTGACATCATGGGAAAATCAAAAGAAATCAGCCAAGAAAAATAATTGTAGACCTCCACAAGTCTAGTTCATCCTTGGGAGAAATTTCCAAATGACTAGGTACCACGTTCATCTGTACAAACAATAGCACACAAGTATAAACACCATGGGACCACGCAGCTGTCATACCGCTCAGCAAGGAGACATGTTCTGTCTCCTAGAGATGAACGTACTGTGGTGCGAAAAGTGAAAATCAATCCCAGAACAACAGCAAAGGACCTTGTGAAGATGCTGGAGGAAACAGGTACAAAAGTATCTATATCTACAGTAAAACGAGTCCTATATAGACATAACCTGAAAGGCCGCTCAGCAAGGAAGAGGCCACTTCTCCAAAACCTCCATAAAAAAGCCAGACTAGGGTTTCCAACTGCACATGGGGACAAAGATCATACTTTTTGGAGAAATGTACTCTGGTCTGATGAAACAAAAATAGAACTGTTTGGTCATAATGACCATCATTATGCTTGGAGGAAAAAGGGGGATGCTTGCAAGCCGAAGAACACCACCATCCCAACCGTGAAGCACGGGGGTGACAGCATCATATTGTGGGAGTGCTTTGCTGCAGGGGGGACTGGTGCATTTCACAAAATAGATGGGATCATGAGGAAAGAAAATGATGTGGATATATTGAAGCAACATCTCAAGACATCAAGTTAAAGCTTGGTCGCAAATGGGTCTTCCAAATGGACAATGACCCCAAGCATACTTCCAAAGTTGTGGCAAAATGGCTTAAGGACAACAAAGTCATTGGAGTGGCCATCACAAAGCCCTGACCTCAATCCCATAGAAAATTTGTGGGCAGAACTGAAAAAGCGTGTGCGAGCAAGAAGTCCTACAAACCTGACTCAGTTACACCGGCTCTGTCAGGAGGAATGGGCCAAAATTCACCCAACTTCTTGTGGGAAGCTTGTGGAAGGCTACCCAAAACATTTGACCCAAGTTAAACAATTAAAGGCAAT